>NC_083405.1:142442148-142607148 GCF_020745735.1 Hemiscyllium ocellatum | reverse complement strand
CCCTAACCCTAACCCTAACCCCCTCCCCCCTCCCCACCCTAACCCTAACCCTAACCCTAACCCTAACCCTGGCCCTGACCCTGACCCTGACCCTGACCCTGACCCTGACCCTGTCCCTGTCCCTGTCCCTGTCCCTGACCCTGACCCTGACCCTGACCCTGACCCTGACCCTGACCCTAACCCCCAACCCTAACCCTAACTCCCTCACCCTAACCATAAACCTGTCTCACCCCAATCTTAACCATATCCGACCCTACCCCTATTGCAGGTAACCCTAACCCTAACCTCCCAACCCTGAACCTATACCAAACCCTAACCATATTCCACCCTAACCCTATCGTAGATAACCCTAGCCTTAGCCCTCGCCCTATTGCTAACCCTTTTGCGGGCCTAATCCGAGCCCTATCCCTTATACTTTCCCTAACGCGTAACGCTAACCCTAATCCTAATCCTAACGCAGGGCCTATCCCTAACCCTACCCCCAAACCTAACCCCATCGCAGGTGAGACTAACCCTAACCCTGACCCTGACCCTGACCCTTTCAGTGAGACCCCCCCTAACCCTCACCCTCACCCTCACCCTAACCCTAACCCTAACCCTAACCCCAACCAAATCCAAACCCTAACCACCCCCAACCCTAACCCACCCTAATCCTATCGCAGGTAACCTAGCCCTATCCCTCACCCGAATTCTATCACTGGACCAACCCTAACCCCATCACAGTGCCTATCCCTCCATACCCCTACCCCAACCCTAACCCTATCGCAGGTAACCCTAATCCTAGCCCTAATCCTATCGCGGGCCTAACCCTAACGCTATCGCAGCCCTGACCCTAAAAATCATCACAATTCATTCCAAATCGCATATCACAATGTACTCCAAATCATATATCAGAATGTATTTCATATCATACATCACAAGGCCCTCCATATCACTTTACATAATGTTTTCCATGCCATATACCACAATGCACTGCATATCACATGTCGCAGTGTACTCAAATCATGTATCATGATGCACTCCAAATCATGTATCACAATGTATTCCAAATCATGTATGATAATTCACATCTTACCATATATCAGTGCATTCCATAGCATACATCGAAATGTACTCCAAATCATATATCGGTCTGTATTCTGTATCACACATGATAATGCTCTCCAAATCATATATCACAAAGTATTCCATATCATATCTCACAGTGCACTCCAAATAATATATCCCAATTCACTCCAAATCATATACCATAATACATTCTATATCATTTATCACAATGCAGTCCAAATCATCTCACTGTGCACTCAAAATCATACATCACAGTATACTTAAAATCATATGTCAGAATAATCCATGCCATAAATCAAAATGCACTCCAAATCATATATCACAATGCATTCTACCTCATATATCACAATGCATTCCATATCATATATCAGGATTATTCCATATCATACATCACAATGCACTTGATATCATATCTCACAAATCACTCTAGATCATATGTATGCTTTAGAGTGCATTATAATATAAGGATGCATTCCATATCAAACATCACAAAGCACTCCATATCATAGAGCACAATGCACCCTAGATCATGTATCACAATGTAATCCACATCATAAATGCCAATGTACTCCATACCATCACATTGTGACATATGATGTGGAGAGCAATGTATTCCATATCATATATCATAATGTATTCCATATCATAAACGTCAATGTACTCCATATATTTATCTGAATGCATTCCATAGCATCCATCAAAATGTACACTAAATCATATATCAGGTTGTATTTCATTGCATATGTCACAATGCACTCCAAATCATATATAGCAAAGTATTCTACGTCATATATCACAGTGCACCCAAAATCATATATCACACTATGCCTAACATTATTTATTAGAACGTTTATATAGGTCCAGTCAAGGATAATCGTGGGAAGTTGTGGGACTTTTCGTCAGTATTCACTCAGGAACAGGACATTGTTACCAATGTGAATATTGAGTCACAATTAATTAGAATGGTTGGCTTTGAGGTAGGTAGGGAAGAGGTGTTGGAAATTCTGGAAAGGGTGAAAATAGATAAATCCCCTGGGCTTGATGGCATTTATCCTAAGATCCTATGGGAAGCAAGGGAGGAGATTGCAGAGCCATTGGCCTTGATTTTTATGTCCTCGTTGACTACAGGAATACTGCCAGAAGACTGGAGGATAGCAAATGTGGTTCCCTTGTTCAAGAAGGGGAGTAGGGATAACCCTAGTAACTATAGGCCAGTGAGTCTCACTTCTGTTGTGGGCAAAGTCTTAGAGAGAATTGTAAGGGATAGGATTTATGAACATCTGGATAGGAATAATGTGATCAAGGACAGTCAGCATGGTTTTGTGAAGGGCAGGTCGTGCCTCACAGACCTTATTGAATTCTTTGAGAAGGTGACTAAGGAGGTGGACGAGGGTAAAGTGGTAGATGTGGTGTATATGGATTTTAGTAAGGCGTTCGATAAGGTTCCCCATGGTAGGCTACTGCAAAAACTACGGAGGTATGGCATTGAGGGTGCATTAGAGGTTTGGATTAGGAATTGGCTGGCTGGAAGGAGACAGAAGGTAATAGTTGATGGTATAGGCTCATCTTGGAGTGCAGTTACTCGTAGACAACGACGACATAAAAATCAAGGCCAATGGCTCTGCTATCTCCTCCCTAGCTTTCCAGAGGATCCTAGGATAAATGCCATCAGGCCTAGGGGACTTATCTATTTTCATCCTTTCCAGTATTCCCCAGACCTCTTCCCTACATACCTCAAGGCCATCCATTCTAATCACTTGTGACTCAATATTCACATCAACAACAGTGTCCTGTTCCTGAGTGAATACTGACGAAAAGTATTGATTTAGTGTCTCTCCAATCTCCTCCGCCTCCAAGCACAACTTCCCACTACCATCCTTGACTGGACCGATACCTACCCTAGTCATCCTTTTATTCCTGACATACCTATAGAAAGCCTTTGGGTTTTCCCTAATCCTACCAACTAAAGACTTTTCATGTTCCCTTCTCGCTGCTCTTAGCTCTCTCTTTAGATCCTTCCTGGCTACCTTATAACTCTCAATCGCCCCAACTGAACCTTCACGCCTCATCTTTACGTAGGCCGCCCTCTTCCCTTTCACAAGGGATTCCAATTCCTTATTAAACCACGGCTCCCTCACAAGACCCTTTACTCCCTGCCTGACTGGTACATACTTATCAAGGACACCCATTAGCTGTTCCTTGAACAATCTCCACATATCATTCGTGTTCTTCTCTTGAAGCCTGTTTTTCCAATCCACGCATCCTAAGTCATGCCTCACCACATCATAATTTCCCTGCCCCCAGCTATAACTCTTGCCCTGCAGTGCACACTTATCCCTCTCCATCACTAGAGTAAAAGTCACCGAGTTGTGGTCACTGTCCCCGAAGTGCTCACCTACCTCCAAGTCTAACACCTGGCCTGGTTCATTACCTAGAACCAAATCCAGTATAGCTTCACCTCTTGTTGGCCTGTCTACATATTGTGTCAGGGGACCCTCCTGCACACATTGGACAAACACCGACCCATCTAACGAACTCGAGCTATAGCTTTCCCAGTCAATATCTGGGAAGTTAAAGTCCCCCATAACAACCACCCTGCTACTTTCACTATTCTTCTGAATCATCCTCGCAATACTTTCCTCTACATCTCTCGGACTATTAGGAGGCCTGTAGAAAACTCCTAACAGGGTGACCTCACCTTTCCTATTTCTAACCTCAGCCCAAACTACCTCAGATGGCAAGTCTTCCTCCATCGTCCTTTCCACCACTGTAATACTATCCTTGACAAGCAATGCCACACCTCCCCCTCTTTTACCCCCATCTCTGACCCTGCTAAAACATTTAAACCCTGGAACCTGCAACAGCCATTCCTGTCCCTGTTCTACCCACGTCTCTGTAATGGCCACAACATCGAAGTCCCAGGTACCAACCCACACTGCAAGTTCACCTACCTTATTTCTTATACTTCTGGCATTGAAGTATACACACTTCAAGCCACCTTTCTGTTTACAGGCACCCTCCTTCGAGTTTGATGCCATGTTCCTAACCTCCCTACACTCAAGGTCCTGTACCCTAAAGCTACAGTCCAGGTTCCCATGCCCCTGCAGAGTTAGTTTAAACCCTCCCAAAGACCACTAGCAAACCTCCCCCCAAGGATACTGGTGCCCCTCAGGTTCAGGTGTAGACCATGTGTTTATAGAGGTCCCACCTTCCCCAGAAAGAACCCCAGTTGTCCAGAAACCGGAATCCCTCCCTCCTGCACCATCCCTGTAGCCACGCATTTAACTGTTCTCTCTCCCTATTCCTTGACTCTCTATCATGTGGCACGGGTAACAAACCAGAGACAACAACTCGGTTCGTTCTAACTCTGAGCTTCCAACCTAGCTCCCTGAAAGCCTGCCTAACATCCTCACCCCTCTTCCTACCTATGTCGTTGGTGCCAACGTGGACCACGATCTGGGGCTGCTCCCCCTCCCCCTTAAGGACCCGGAAAACACGATCAGAGACATCACGTACCCTTGCACCTGGGAGGCAACATACCAAATGTGAGTCTCTGTCGCCCCCGCAAAACCGCCTATCTGTGCCCCTCACTATTGAGTCCCCAATAACTATCGCTCTACCTTTCTCCACCCTTCCCTTCTGAGCAACGGAGACAGGCTCCGTGCCAGAGGCCTGAACCTCGTTGCTTACCCCTGGTAAGTCATCCCCCCCACAAGTATCCAAAACGGTATACTTGTTCTTGAGGGGAATGACCGCAGGGTTCCCTGCACTGGCTGCTTCCTCCCACTCCCCCTCACTGTCACCCATCTCTCTATAACTTTCGGAGTAACTACTTCCCTAAAGCTCTGATCTATGACCACCTCTGCCTCCCGAATGATCCGCAGTTCATCCAACTCCAGTTCCAGTTCCCTAACACGGTCTTGGAGGAGCTGAAGATGGGTGCACTTCTTGCAAGTGTAATCAGCAGGGACGCTAATGGCTTCCCTCACCTCATACATGTTGCAAGAGGAACATTGCACTGCCTTAGCTGCCATCCCTCTAAAAGGTAAACTTTAAAAACTAGATCTAAAGAAACAAACAAGCAAAATGCAGCACTTACCTGCTTACCACAACGGGTCTTATTATTAGGTTAGAGAAGGAGGGCGGGTGGGAGGCTCTACCCCTGTAGTGCCTCAGGTTCCTCGCCTGAGCACTTTTATAAGAAAAAAAACCTTCCCAGGTAAGCTAGTGTGACACCAGCTTCCGGGTCCGCTAGGCGCTTAAAAAAAACTTTAAATTTTAGCCGTTAAAAAAGCAATAACTGGACTATACCGCGATTAAAAAAAACACCACCAGAGAGTGAGAGGCCGAACCGCCGAGAGAGTAAGGACAGATGTTAGGGATAGATTCTTTACTCAGCAAGTCGTGAGTTCATGGAATGCCCTGCCAGTAGCAGTGGTGGACTCTCCCTCTTTATGGGCATTTAAAGGGGCATTGGTTAGGCATATGGAGGAAAGTGGGCTAGTGTAGGTTAGGTGGGCTTGGATCGGCGCAACATCATACAGCACAATGCACTTCATTTCATATAGCACAATGCACCCCAGATCATATCTCAGAATGTAATTCATATCACACATCACATTGCACTCCAAAACATATACCCCAATTCACTCCAAATCCCACATTACAATGCATCAGAAACCATATCTCAGGATATATTCTATATCATACATCATAATGCACTCCATTTCGTACGGCAGAATGCACCCCAGATCATGTATCACAATGTATTCCATATCGTACATCACAAAGCACTCCAAATCATACATCACAATGTACTCCATATCATATCTCACAATTCACTCCAAATCACATATCACAATGCACTCCAAATCATATATAAGGATGCATTTATGATTAAACATCACAAAAATTCCATATCATATACCACAATGCACCCCAGATCATGTATCACAATGTTCTTTGACAAAGTGAACAAACAGGTGGATGAGAGTAAACCGGTTGATGTGGTGTATATGGATTTCAGCAAGGCGTTCGATAAGGTTCCCCACAGTAGGCTATTGTACACAATGCGGAAGAATGGGATTGTGGGAGATATAGCAGTTTGGATCAGTAATTGGCTTGCTGAAAGGAAGCACAGGGTGGTGGTTGATGGGAAATGTTCATCCTGGAGTCCAGTTATTAGTGGTGTACCGCAAGGATCGGTGTTGGGTCCACTGCTGTTCGTCATTTTTACAAACAACCTAGATGAGGGTGTAGAAAGATGGGTTAGTAAATTTGCAGACGACACTCAGGTCGGTGGAGTTGTGGATAGTGACGAAGGATGTAGTAGGTTATAGAGAGACATAGATAAGCTGCAGAGCTAGGCTGAGAGGTGGCAAATGGAGTTTAATGCGGACAAGTGTGAGGTGATTCACTTTGACCAGAGTAACCGGAATGCAAAGTACTGGGCTAATGGTAAGATTCTTGGCAGTGTAGATGAGCAGAGAGATCTCGGCGTCCATGTACACAGATCCTTGAGGTAGTTTCTTTACTCAGAAAGTAGTAAGGGTATGGAATGCTTTGCCTGCAACTGTATCGGATTCGGCAACTTTAAGTACATTTAAGTCATCATTGCGCAAGCATATGGATGTACATGGAATAGTGTAGGTTAGATGGGCTTCAGATTGGTATGACAGGGCGGCGCAACATCGAGGGCCGAAGGGCCTGTACTGCGCTGTAATGATCTATGTATTCCATAACATAGATCAAAATGCACTCCAAATTATATATCACAATGTCTGCCATATTATATATCACACTGTACTCCAATTCATTGATCAGAATGTACTCCATATCATACATCGCAACACACTCCATATCATATCTCACAACTCACTCCAAATCATATATTACAATGCACTCCAAATCATATGAGGATGTATTCCATATCAAACATCACAAAGCACTCCATATCATATAACAAAATGCACCCCAGATCATGTATCACAATGTATTCCTTATCATACATCACAATGCTCTCCACATCATATGTCAGTGGATTCCATATCATATATCATAATGCACTCCAAATCATACATCACAATGTATTCCATAGCGTACATCAAAATGTACTCCAAATCATATATCAGACCGTATTCCATATCATAGATAACAATGCTCTCCACATAATATATCACAATTTATTCCACATCATATCATAATGCATTCAAAATCATATCATAATGTAATCCATATCATATATCACAATGCACTCCAAATCATATAGCACAAGGTATTCCATGTCATATATCAGTGCACTCAAAATCATATATTTCAATATATTCCATATCATATATCACAATGCACCCCAAATCATGCATCACAATATATTCCATAATACATCACAATGCACTTGATATCATATATCAGAATGTAATCCATATCATACATCACAATGCACTCCATAACATATAGCACATTGCACCCCACTTCATATATCACAATGTATTCCATGTCATACATCACAACGCACTGCATACCTTATATTACAATGTATTCCATATCATATAACACAGTGCACTCCAAATTATATATCACAATGTCTTCCATATCATATATCACATTGTACTCCAAGTCATAGATCAGATATTCCATATAATACATTATAATGCATTCCAAATCATACATCACATTGCACTTCAAGTCATATATCCTAAATCACACAATGCACCCCACATCATGTATCACAATGTATTCCATATCCTATATCACAATGCACTCAAAACCATACATCACAATGTACTCCAATTTATAGATCAGAATGTATTCCATATGATATATCTCAATGCATTCCAATTCATGTATCACAACGATTTCCATGTCAAACACCACAATGCGCTACATATCATGTACCACAATGTATTCCATAGCATACATCGAAATGTACTCCAAATCATATATTGGACTGTATTCCATGTTGTACATCACAATGCACTTCAAATCATATATCACAATTCATTCTATATCATATAACACTATGCATTCCATATCATATATCAGAGTGCACTCAAAATCATATTTCACAATGCATTCTATATATATCACAATGCACTCCATATCATATATCACTATGTATTCCATATCATATATCACAATGCACTCCATATCATATCTCACAATTCACTCCAAATCATCTCACAATGCACTCTAAATCATATATCAGGATGTATTCCATATCAGACATCAGAATGTAATCCATATCATATAGTATAATGTAATCCATATCATATGTTTTTCAGAACATATATGTTTTGTTTTTCAGTGGCAGCAGCAACTCGAAGGGCGGGAGCTTGCACCAGGAGCCTGCCGGGAGCGGTGAGTCACTGACTTGAGCTTTTAAATTGGAAGTCAGAGAGTAGAGGTTTCTGGGAAAGGAGAGACTTTTTATTTTTATTTCCGTCCAGCTATATAAGTCAGTGTTTTCTCAACCCAAGACCCTACCTTTGTAGGGCCTCCCACCCAACTACCTCCTCCAACCTTAAAGGCCAGAGACATATCAAGTAAGCGTGATAAGTGGACTAGCAGGGTTGGCAGGCAGGGAGAACAATGTCCCTCCTGCAGGATGTTTGAGGTCAGGGGCGCCATCCAAGTACATCTGCAGGAAGTGCATCCAACTCTTGCTCCTCCAAGACTGTGTTAGGGAACTGGAGCGGGAACTGGATGAACTTCGGATCATTCGATAGGCAGAGGCTATGATAGATAGGAGTTACAGGGAAGTAGTTACTCCTAGGCATGAAGAAAGCTAGGTGACTGTTTGAAGGGGGAAAAAAAGTCAGTGGAAGGATCCCCTTTGGTCATTCCCCTGAAAAACATGTATACTGTTTTGGATACTGTTGAGGGGGATGACTTACCAGGGGAATGCCGTGGGGTCCGGTCCTCTGGCACAAAGCCTGTCCCTGTTGCACATTAGGGAAGGAGGGAAGCGAGGAGAGTGTTAGTCATTGGGGACTCAATAGTTAAAGGGTCAGATAGAAAGTTTGTTGAGAACGAACGAGACTCACAGTTGGTGTGTTGCCTCCCAGGTGCCAGGGTCCGTGATGTCTTGGATCGTACCTTTGGGGTCCTGGAGGGAGAGGGTGACTAGCCTCTAATCGTTGTCCATATAGGTTCCAATGACATAGGTAGAAAGAGGGATAGGGATGTAAGGCAGGATTTCAGGGAGCTAGAGTGGAAGCTGAGAGCTAGAACAGGCAGAGTTGTTATCTCAGGTTTGTTACCGGTGCCATGTGATAGCGAGGCAAGGAATAGAGAGAGATATCAGCTGAACACATGGCTGCAAGGATGGTGCAGGAGGAAGGGTTTCAGGTTCTTGGATAATTGGGGCTCATTCTGGGGAAGGTGGGACATGGACAAACAGGACAGTCTTCACTTGAACAAGAGGGGTACTTATATCCTGATTCTATTTGGATGGTTTTAAACCTGTTCAGCAAGGGGATGGGAACCAGAGGTGTAGCTGCAGTGCACAGGAGGATGAGAGTAAGAAGGACAGGGACAGGATTTCAGGGTCACAGGAATGTACTGGCAGGCAGAGAAGTGGTTTGAAATGTCTCTAATTCAACGCCAGAAGTATCCAAAATAAGGTAGGTGAGCTTGCAGCATGGATAGGTACCTGGGACTTCGATGTTGTGGCCATTTCGGAGACAAGGATAGAGCAGGGTGAGCAATGGATGTTGCAGGTTCCAGGGTTTAGATCTTTCCTTAAGAACAGGCAAGGTGGTAAAAGAGGGGGAGGTGTGGCCTTGTTAGACAAAGATAGTATAACAGTGGCTGAGAGAAGTTTTGATGAGGACTCATCTACTGAGGTAGTGTGGGCTGAGGTTAGAAACAGGAGAGGAGAGGTCACACTGCTTGGAGTTTTTTTTTAATAGGCCTCCACGGAGTTCCAAGGAGGTGGAAGAGAGGATTAGCAACGTTATCCTAGGTAGGAGTAAAAGGAACAGGGTGGTCATTATGGGGGATTTTAACTTCCCCAACATTCACTGGACATGCTGTAACTCCAGTATGTTGGATGGATCAGTTTTTGTCCAATGCGTACAGGAAGGTTTCCTGACACAGTATGTCGAAGGGCCGACAAGAGGGAGGCCACACTGGGTCTGGTGCTTGGTAATGAACCAGGCCAGGTGTTTGATTTAGTGGTAGGTGAGCACTTTGGAGAGAGTGACCATAATTCAGTTACCTTTAGCTTAGCGCTGGAAAGAGATAGGTACATGCCACAGGTCAAGAGTTATCGATGGGGCAAGGGCAATTATGATGCGATTAGGTAGGAATTAGGATGCATCCTTAGACAATCCTTAGATAAGCTCATAGATGATTTTGGGATAGTGTAGGGGACAAGTGCAACATTGAGGACCGAAGGGCCTGTTCTGCGCTGTATTATTCTATGTTCTCTATGTTCTACAGAATCGGGTAGCAAAATTCAGGGGATGTAGACAATGGAAATGTGGAGCTGGTTTAACGAACAGATATTGCATGTCCCTGATAGGTATGTTCCTGTCAGGCAGGGAGGAAGTGATAATGTAAGGGAACCGCGGTTTACAACAGAAATTGTATCTCTTATTACGTAAAAGAAGGAGGCTTATGTGTTGATGAGGCAAGATGGTACAGATGAGGCAATGGAGAGTTACAGATCAGCTAGGAAGGAGTTAAAGAGAGAGTTAAGAAGAGCAAAAAGAGGACATGAGCAGTCTTTAGTAAATAGAATAAAGGAGAACCCTAAAGCTTTCTATAGGTATGTGAGGAATAAAAGGATGATCAGGGTAGGAATAAAGCCAATCAAAGACAGAAGTGGGAAGTTGAGTGTGGATCCTGTGGAGATTGGAGAGATGCTAAACAAACATTTCTCAACAGTTTTCACTCAGAAAAATGAGAATATTGTTGAGGAGAAGAATGAGGTACGACATATTAGACTAGAAAGGACGGGATTAGTTGCAAACAGGTATTATCAATTTTAGAAGGAGTGAAAGTAGACAAGTCCCCTGGGCCGGATAGGATTTATCCGAGGATTCTCTGGGAAGCTAGGGAGGAGATGGCAAAGCCTTTGGCTTTGATATTTGAGTCATCATTGCCTACAGGTTTGGTACCAGAGGACTGGAGGATTGCAAATATTGTGCTGAAAATGTGTTGCTGGAGAAGCACAGCAGATCAGGCAGCATCCAAGGAGCAGGAGAATCGCCGCTTCGGGCATGAGCCCTTCGTCAGGCTCATGCCCGAAACGTCGATTCTCCTGCTCCTTGGATGCTGCCTGACCTATTGCACTTTTCCAGCAACACATTTTCAGCTCTGATCTCTAGCATCTGCAGTCCTCACTTTCTCCTGCAAATGTTGTGCCCTTGTTCAAGAAGGGCAGTAGAGATGACCCAGTAATTCCAGACCAGTGAGCCTTACTTCTGTTGTTGGAAAGGTTTTGGAAAGGATTTTAAGAGATAAGATTTATAATCATCGAGCAAGCAACAATTTGATTTCAGAGAGTCAACATGGTTTCGTCAGGAGCAGGTTGTGACTCATTGAGTTTTTGAGAAGGTGACCAAGCATGTAGATGAGGGTAGGGCAGTTGACGTGGTATGCATGTACCTCAGTAAAGCCTTTGATAAGGTTCCACATGGTAGGCTGTTGGAGAAAATGCAGAGGCATGGAATTGAGGGGGATTTAGCAGTTTGGCTTAGAAACTGGCTTTCTGAAAGGAGGCAGCAAGTGGTGGTTGATGGAAAATATTCAGCCTGGAGTCCGGTTACTAGTGGTGTGCCACAAGGGTCTGTTTTGGGACCACTACTGTTTGTCATTTTTATAAATGACTTAGACACAGGCATAGGTGGATGGATTAGTAAATTTGCAGACAACACTAAAGTCGGTGGAGTAGTGGACAGTGTGGAAGAATGTTACAGGTTGCAGGGGGAATTGGATAAACTGCAGAATTGGGCTGAGAGGTGGCAAATGGAGTTCAATGCAGCTAAATGTGAGGTGATGCACTTTGGGAAGAATAACTGGAAGGCAGAGTACTGGGTCAATGGAAAGATTCTTGGTAGTGTTGATGTGCAAAGGGATCTTGGAATCCATGCCCATAGATCCCTGAAAGTTGCCACCCAGGTGGATAGTGCTGTTAAGAAGGCATACGGTGTGTTAGGTTTTATTGGTAGAGGGATTGAGTTCCGGAGCCGCAATATCATGCTGCAATTATACAAAACGTTGGTACGGCCATACTTGGAATATTGTGTACAGTTCTGTTCACCCCATTACAGGAAGGATGTGGAAGCATTGGAAATTGTGCAGAGGAGATTTACCAGGATGTTGCCTGGTCTGGAGGGAAGGTCTTATGAGGAAAGGCTGAGAGACTTGACCTGTTGTCATTGGCAAGAAGGTGGCGAAGAGGGGATTTGATAGAGACATACAAAATGATCAGAGGATTAGGTAGGGTAGATAGTGAAAGACTTTCCTTGGATGATGACGTCAGCTTGTACAAGGGGATCTAACTACATATTGAGGGGTGATAGATTTAAGACAGATGTCAGATGCAGGTTCTTTACACAGAGAGTGGTAAGGGTGTGGAATGTCCTACCTGCTAATGTAGTCAACTCAGCCACATTAGGGAGATTTAAACAATCCTTAGGTAAGCCCGTGGATGATTTTGGGATAGTGTAGTGGGACAAGCTGAGAATAGTTCACAGGTCAGCGCAACATCGAGGGCCGAAGGGCCTGTACTGGGATGTAATGTTTCATGTTTTATGTTCTAATGATTTTAAGTGACGAAATAAGAGATTGTCTGACAGATTGTAAATCACTCACTACTCAGTGACAATATGGATATTTCACAGATTCCCAAGAACTCCCTGACAGACAGGCAAACCGAACATTCCCGACTCGCTATAACTCAGACCCCTAACAATATCCCCGCACCATGGACATGAGACAATGCAAAAAGGTTAGTACGGACGTAATATACTCAGATTGCTAGACAGCGGTTCCTGGTGTCTCCAATAGGTGGAGTTACCCAACAGTGAAACCGAGAGAATTACAGACTGAACAGACTAGCTCAGATTCCTTGATGGTAATTCCAGATGTCTCCAATAAGGGGCATGGCAAACCACAAACATGAGAATGAAGGCAACTACAGACAAAACATTGTCATGATTTGGAGATGCCAGTGTTGGACTGGAGTGTACAAAGTTAAAAATCATACCAACACCAGGTTATTGTCTAACAGGTTTATTTGGAAGCACAAGCTTTCGGAATGCTGCTCCTTCATCAGGTGGTTGTGGAGTATATAGATTGTAAGACACAGAATTTATAGCAAAAGTTTACAGTGTGATGTAACTGAAATTATACATTGATTGTTTGGTAAGTCTCTCATCTGTTAGAATGTACTTGCAGAGTTACATTGTACTTTGCCCAAAAACTATATGAATCCATGCAAAGACTCTTACTTATTTTTCAGATTAGCATCAGTCTAAACATTATGGCACAGGCAACAGAACACAGGGGGCTAACACCCTCAACATCTTATCTGGGTTGACACTAATTGGTAAATTTAACCTGAAAATGTAACTTCTGAAAAACATATTGTGATTTACATATGAAAGAAGTGAAACTACCATGGTCATTCTAATAGATGAGACTTAACAAACAATCAAGGTATTTTTACACATATAATTTCAGTTACATCACACTATAAACTTTTGCTATAAATTCTGTGTCTTACAATTGTGTACTCCACAACCACCCGATGAAGGAGCAGCGCTCCGAAAGCTAGTGCTTCCAAATAAACCTGTTGGATTATAACCTGGTGTTGTGTGATTTTTAACTGTGGACGAAACAACTAACTCAAACAACCAGGCAGCAATTCCACATTTCTCCAATAGGGGGTTTGACAGCACACCAACAGGAGTACATGGCGGATCCCGCCCACCTTCTGAGGATCCCTTCGCCCACCTCCAACACACTACATCCACCTGGACACCCCGCTCTGGCCTATTACCAGCTCTCAACCTCTTCATTTCCAACTGCCGCCGGGACATTAACCGCCTCAACCTGTCTTCCCACCCCTCCCCCACTCTAACCTCTCACCCTCACAACGCGCAGCCCTCCAATCCCTCTGCTCCAATCCCAACCTCACCATTAAGCCAGCAGATAAAGGGGCACAGTGGTAGTCTGGCGCACTGACCTCTACACTGCTGAAGCTAAACGCCAACTCGAGGACACCTCTTCCTACTGCCCCCTCGACTGTGACCCCACCCTCCATCACCAAACCATCATCTCCCAGACCATACAGAACCTCATCACCTCAGGAGATCTCCCACCAACAGCTTCCAACCTCATAGTCCGGAAACCCCGCACTGCCCGGTTCTACCTCCTTCCCAAGATCCACAAGCCTGACCACCCTGGCCGACCCATTGTCTCAGGACGCTCCTGCCCCACTGAACTCATCTCTGCCTACCTCAACACTGTCCTATCCCCCCAGTCCAGGAACTCCCCACATACGTTCGAGACACAACCCACGCCCTCCACCTCCTCCAAGACTTCCGTTTCCCCGGCCCCCAACGCCTCATCTTCACCATGGATATCCAATCCCTGTACACCTCCATCCACCATGACCAGGGCCTCCAAGCCCTCCATTTTTCCCTCTCCAGACATCCCCAACAGTACCCTTCCACCAACACTTTCATTCGTTTGGCCGAACTGGTCCTCACCCTTAACAATTTCTCCTTTGAATCCTCCCACTTCCTCCAGACCCAAGGGGTAGCCATGGGCACACGTATAGGCCCCAGCTATGCCTGTCTCTTTGTTGGCTACGTAGAACAGTTGATCTTCCGTAATTACACCGGCACCATTCCCCACGTCTTCCTCCGCTACATTGATGACTGCATTGGTGTCACCTCGTGCTCCCGTGAGGAGGTTGAGCAATTCATCAGCTTCACCAACACATTCCACCCTGACCTTAAATTTACCTGGACCATCTCTGACACCTCCCTCCCCTTCCTGGACCTCTCCATCTCCATTAATGACAACCGACTTGACACTGACATTTTTTACAAACCCACCGACTCCCACAGCTACCTGGATTACACCTCTTCCCATCTCTTGCAAAAATGCCATCCCATATTCCCAATTCCTCCGCCTCCACCGTATCTGCTCCCAGGAAGACCAGTTCCACTACAGAACACACCAGATGGCCTCCTTCTTTAGAGACCACGTGGTTAAAGATGCCCTCCAAGGCATCTCCAAGTAAAAAGTGAGGTCTGCAGATGCTGGAGATCAGAGCTGAAAATGTGTTGCTGGTTAAAGCACAGCAGGTCAGGCAGCATCCAAGGAACAGGAAATTCGACGTTTCGGGCCAGAGCCCTTCATCAAGAGATTCATTCCTGATGAAGGGCTCTGGCCCGAAACGTCGAATTTCCTGTTCCTTGGATGCTGCCTGACCTGCTGTGCTTTAACCAGCAACACATTTTCAGCTCCAAGGGATCTCGTCCACATTCCACACCTCCACCCTCAGACCCCACCCTTCCAACCGTAACAAGGACAGAACGCCCCTGGTGCTTGCCTTCCATCCTACAAACCTTCACATAAACCGTGGGCAGCACGGTGGCACAGTGGTTAGCACTGCTGCCTCACAGCACCTGAGACCCGGGTTCAATTCCCGACTCAGGTGACTGACTGTGTGGAGTTTGCACGTTCTCCCCGTGTCTGCGTGGGTTTCCTCCGGGTACTCCGGTTTCCTCCCACAGTCCAAAGATGTGCGGGTCAGGTGAATTGGCCATGCTAAATTGCCCGTAGTGTTAGGTAAGGGGTAAATGGAGGGGTATGGGTGGGTTTCGCTTCGGCGGGTCGGTGTGGACTTGTTGGGCCGAAGGGCCTGTTTCCACACTGTAAGTCTAATCTAAAATCTAATCTAAAATCATCCACCGACATTTCCACCACCTCCAAAAAGACCCCACCACCAGGGATATATTTCCCTCCCCACCCCTTTCCGCCTTCCGCAAAGACCGTTGCCTCCGTGACTACCTGGTCAGGTCCATGCCCCCCTTCGACCCACCCTCCCAACCTGGCACCTTCCCCTGCCACTGCAGGAACTGTAAAACCTGTGCCTACACCTCCTCCCTCACCTCTATCCAAGGCCCTAAAGGAGCCTTCCACATCCATCAGAGTTTTACCTGCACATCCACTAATATCATTTATTGAATCCATTGCTCCCGATGCGGTCTCCTCTACATTGGGGAGACTGGGCGCCTCCTAGCAGAGTGCTTTAGGGAACATCTCTGAGACACCCGCACCAATTAGCCACACCGCCCTGTGGTCCAATATTTCAACTCCCCCTCCCACTCTGCCGAGGACATGGAGGTCCTGAGCCTCCTTCACCGCCGCTCCCTCACCACCAGATGCCTGGAGGAAGAATGCCTCATCTTTCGCCTCGGAACACTTCAACCCTAGGGCATCAATGTGGACTTCAACAGTTTCCTCATTTCCCCTTACCCCACCTCACCCTAGTTCCAAACTTCCAGCTCAGCACTGTCCCCATGACTTGTCCTACCTGCCTATCCACTCCACCCTCTCCTCCCTGACCTATCACGTTCATCTCCTCCCCCACTCACCCATTGTACTCTATGCCACTCTCTCTCCACCCCCACCCTCCCCAAGCTTATCTCTCCATGCCTCCAGCTCACTGCCCTTATTCCTGATGAAGGGCTTTTGCCTCAAACATTGATTTTGCTGCTCGTTGGATGCTGCCTGAACTGCTGTGCTCTTCCTGCCCCACTGATCCAGAATCTGGTTTCCAGCATCTGCAGTCATTGTTTTTACCTCTTGGAGGATTTAATACAGTCACCCCAGAGAGAAAGCATTCAGACCCTCTGTTTGGTACCTGTTTGAAAAATGCACTGATTCAGTGATCCAAGTGATGAAACAGTTCCTGACAGCCAGACAAGACAAGGTGTAATTGTTTCTGATATATCTGAACTCACATGGATCTCACTTCTTCCTGATAAAGGAGCAACAATCCAACAGCTCGTCCTTCCCAATAAACCTGTGGACTCAACTCTCCTGCTCCTCAAATGCTGCCTGACCAGCTGAGAGTTTCCAGCGCCACACGTTTTGACTCTGATCTCCAACATCTGCGGTTCTCACTTTTTCCCTTATATAACCTGCTGTTGTGTGATTTTTCACTTTATCCATCCCAGTCCAACACTGGCACCACCGCATCACAACTTTATTCCTGGGCATGCTGATAACATTCGAAGTTGGTTAAGTCCTTCAAATTTTTTGCGCATTTGGATAGTCTCCAAATCAGATCCCTACCTCCCCTTTGCTTTCACCTTCATTTCTATTACCTACATTTAAAGTGGTCTCTGTCTACAGGTCAGCTCCATTTTCACTTTTATTTAAAATGATTGATTTCTTGCAGTCCTCTGCATAATCACTTGTCTCTGAAACATTGGTTTTCTTGACCACTGTATCTCAGGTTCTTTTTCCTAACCACATCATGGTCAGGGTGTTTAAACACTCCTAACCCCTACCACGGGAAAGAGGTTGGAGCATAACAGGCCTCTGAACCCGACCTAACTTGGCAACTGGGATTCACATAATCATGTTTCATTAGTTGTAAAAAAAAACGTTGGGGAGGTTTAGGGCATAGGCATCATGGACGCATATCATACTCACCAATTCAGGGAAAAGCTAACCTGGGGCAATGGCCCCTCAGCAGCCACCCACAGCCCACGCCAGGGGATTCGGAACACAGTCAGGGTAACTGTGAAGGTGGTGAAGGAGTGTACGTCAGCTGATCAGACTGTGTTAGTGAAGAAGATTCTGTTGGAGTGTGATGGATTCCAAGCAGCAGACGTTTGGTCGGGGGGGGGGCAACAATAACCGCTCCTCAGGCCTGGGTATCCTGTTGCAAGGAGGCAACTTCACCATCTCCGAGGTTAAGGAGGTGGTGCGCGGGCGACTCCTCGTCACCGACGTCATGTACAGGAATGCTCCCCTGAGACTGATTAATGTGTACGCCCCAGTGGGTAAGATGAACGGTTGGCCGTCCTGCAACAGCTTCCACTGTTGCTGGCTATGTCCAGGCCAGTCATTCTGGCTGGAGACTTCAACTGTATAATTGATGCAGATGGACGATCCAGCGATGAGAGGGGGACAGTAAACTGGACGCCACATCCAGAGCCCTGATGGACACGGTAAAAGATGCCAAGCTGCTCGACGTCCTCATCACCCCTGCAGACGGAGCGCAGCGTAGATACACCTGGTCATGGACAGACGGGTCTATCCACTCAAGGATAGATTACCTGTTTGTGTCCCGAACGCTCTTGGTCAGATCCACCGATGTCAAGCCGGTGTTCTTCTCTGACCACTGCCTCCTGCTGGCCGACTGTCACCTACAGGACGAGCAGCGGGCTGGTAAGGGAACGTGGAAGCTGAACACAAAGCTGTTGACCCTGGGAAACATTGAGGAGGTTGGAGAACCGTGAAGCCCCTCTTTGATTCCCAAGCAGACTGGTGGGAAACAGTAAAAGGGAACATCAAGAGGTTCTTCATCCTCAAGGTGTTCAGGAGGTGATAGAGAGGCGGGGAAACCTGTGGGAGGTCAGGCCACATTGCAGCCGAGTGCAAGATGACTGTGTGCAGGAACTGTAAAGAGGAAGGGCACCTGACCAGAGACTGCCAGCAAAGCAAAGAACCACAACCTGTGGTGGGAGGAGCACACCCTGTATAAGACATATCCAAGACCATGGGGGGGGCACATCCTCAAATGGTGAGCAGTGGCAATGTGAACAGAGCACCCCCAAAACAACAGTAAGGGGTCACCCTTCAGTAAGAAGGAAAAAAACAGAAGGGTGGACAGAGAGAGAGGAGAGGGAACCAGCACAGAAACAAACTCAACCTCCACCCGTGGGCAGCACGGTGGCACAGTGGTTAGCACTGCTGCCTCACAGCGCCAGAGACCCGGGTTCAATTCCCGCCTCAGGCGATTGACTGTGTGGAGTTTGCACGTTCTCCCCGTGTCTGCGTGGGTTTCCTCCGGGTGCTCCGGTTTCCTCCCACAGTCACAAAGATGTGCGGGTCAGGTGAATTGGCCAGGCTAAATTGCCCATAGTGTTAGGTAAGGGGCAAATGTAGGGGTATGGGTGGGTTGCGCTTCGGCGGGTCGGTGTGGACTTGTTGGGCCGAAGGGCCTGTTTCCACACTGTAAGTAATCTAATCTAATCTAAAAAAAGAATCCAGTCAGAGGAGGAGGGGGAGGAAACAAAGCACTTGGGGGAATTGCAAACCATCCAGAAACTACACAGGGCCCCACAACAAAACTAGGGGCAGCTGTACAATGGACACTTGAGGTCCTAGAGGGTCGTAATTTCTGGATTATTGCCCGAGTCACGTGCTAATTGGCATAGAGATAAGAAGATTACGGAAGTAAACACGTGGATAAGAAATTGGTGTGGGAAAGAGGGATTCCATTCATGGGATATAGGCATCAGCTTTAGAACCGGGAGGGGGATCTGTATTGATGGGACAGTCTCCACCAGAACCGATCTGGAACCAGTGTTCTGGTGAACAGGATAAATAGGGTGATCACTAGGACTTCAAACTAGTGAGTGTGGTTGTGGGGGGAGGGAGGGTGGTGAAGGGAAAGGGAAAGCGACAGGGAGTAAGGAATCATGTAGAAAGATAAGCAGCAGGTTAGTACGTGTGCATGGTTTAAGTTCGAGGCAGATTAGGAATGAAGCAAAAAGGCTCTTACTAGAGGTGATGGAAATCAGGAAGATAAGAAAGTTAGCATTAAGGGGCTTTACCTGAATGCTTTTAGTATTTGTAACAAACTAGATGAATTGACAGCATAAATCATCTGTGGTAGGCATCACAGAGAGGTGGTTACAGGGGATTTAGGACTGGCAGTTAAACATCCAAGGATATACAACTTATCAAAATACCAGGGAGGTTGGCAGAGGAGGTGGGTGTGCCTTCTTAGTTAATGAAATTAAATCTATGACTCTGAATGACAGAGTCAGATGATGTGGAGCCTGTGTGGGTGGAGTTCAGGAACCACAAAGGCGATAAAACCAGAATGGGAGTTATGTACTGTGGGGAAAGATCTGCCACCCTGCCTACCCAATGTAGGCCCGCACAGAACATAGGAAAGCAAACTTGGCCAAACTATACCAGAATAACCCAGAATGCCTCAGCAGTGACCAAACAGGCTGACAAGTGAAACCAGACAGCACTCGCAGACAAGGGAATACACTTCCCAAAACCCACTATCAATAGCTGGTAAACACAGCTGTCCCAAAGCCTGGAGGGCAGTCTCATAACACAGCAATACCAAAGTCACACAAAGGACAAGTCAGAAGGAGAGGCATCACCAAGGACATCGCTCCCAGGGCACGAACAATGGAAATACCTCACTGTTTCAAAAGAGACATGCTCCCCTACCAAAGAGAGCTGGAATCTCCTGATCCCCTCAGGAACTCACTGACACTGTCAGGATGTTACATTGTCATACTATGAGGACATTCTTCAAAGAATGGCTTTACAATTATCACCATTGTGACGGGATTACTCCATTTCCCAATACACTGTATCTTTCCCCATTTTAATAAACCTCATTGTCCAAGATTCCTATAAAACCTGGCTTCATCCTCAGCTCAAGGAAGAGAACCCTCGTTCTGTGGTGGAAACCGACCGACTCCCACAGCTACCTGGATTACATCTCTTCCCACCCTACCTCTTGCAAAAATGCCATCCTGTATTCCCAATTCCTCCGCCTCTGCCGCATCTGCTCCCAGGAGGACCAGTTTCACCACAGAATACACCAGATGGCCTCCTTCTTTAGAGACCGCAATTTCCCTTCCCACGTGGTTAAAGATGCCCTCCAACACATCTCGTCCACATCCCGCACCTCCGCCCTCAGACCTCACCCCTCCAACCGTAACAAGGACAGAATGCCCCTGGTGCTCATCTTTGACCCTACCAACCTTCGCATAAACCAAATCATCTGCCGACATTTCCGCCACCTCCAACAGACCCCACCACCAGGGATATATTTCCCTCCTCACCCCTTTCCGCCTTCCGCAAAGACCGTTGCCTCCGTGACTACCTGGTCAGGTCCACGCCCCCCTACAACCCACCCTCCCATCCTGGCACCTTCCCCTGCCACTGCAGGAACTGTAAAACCTGTGCCTACACCTCCTCCCTCACCTCTATCTAAGGCCCTAAAGGAGCCTTCCACATCCATCAGAGTTTTACCTGCACATCCACTAATGTCATTTATTGTATCCGTTGCTCCCGATGCGGTCTCCTCTACATTGGGGAGACTGGGCGCCTCCTAGCAGAGCGCTTTAGGGAACATTTCCGGGACACCTGCACCAATCAACCACACCGCCCCGTGGCCCAACATTTCAACTCCCCCTCCCACTCTGCCGAGGACATGGAGGTCCTGGGCCTCCTTCACTGCCGCTCCCTCACCACCAGACGCCTGGAGGAAGATCGCCTCATCTTCTGCCTTGGAACACTTCAACCCCAGGGCATCAATGTGGATTTCAACAGTTTCCTCATTTCCCCTACCCCCACCTCACCCTAGTTCCAAACTTCCAGCTCAGCACTGTCCCCATGACTTGTCCGACCTGCCTTTCTCCTTTTCCACCTATCCACTCCACCCTCTCCTCCCTGACCTATCACCTTCATCCCCTCTCCCACTCACCTATTGTACTCTATGCTACTTTCTCCCCACCCCCACCCTCCTCTAGCTTATCTCTCTACGCTTCAGGCTCTCTGCCTTTATTCCTGACAAAGGGCTTTTGCCCGAAACGTCGATTTCGCTGCTCGTTGGATACTGCCTGAACTGCTGTGCTCTTCCAGCACCACTAATCCAGAATCTGGTTTCCAGCATCTGCAGTCACTGTTGTTACCTGTGTCACGATTCTGATCCAGCCAGGGAAAGATGGGCGGGCAGAGAAAACATGGCAAGATTGACACAGAGATCGCCGATTAAATTTACATTTTAATACTAAGAAATCCACACATCATGGGAAATTGTCAGGGGCCCTGCTGTCGTTTGTCTGTCTTGCGTTTGTCCTGTTTGTTTCTGTGTTTGTCAGTGCTGCAGTCTGTTCACCTTTCCCAGCTCAAATCAGAGCTCCATGAGGTTATGGGACCCCAACCCTCTGGAGAAGGATTACCCCAGGGTCAGGTCTAACTTGTCCTGCTGAGGCAGGGGACCGCGGACACCGACTCTCTCAAGGAAGTAGCAAGCACCGGGGTAACCACCTACATTCAGAGAGTAAGGTAGGTCTCCAGCCAATATTGTTTGGGAGCAGAATTGGAAAGGTAGGTTTGGTGACTCCCCGTCACCTGAGTTTAAGTAAGTTTCAGGAAATGGTGAGCAACCCCCCAACCACCGACTTAAAATCAGAGTCCCGAAAACTTGGGGGAAATAAGGATGCTTCCCAGCCACCTTCTCTCAGTACCTGACACTTACCTTGTTACTGAGGAGAGAGGGAGAGAGAGGGACTGACTATCAAAGTTCATGTTAGTACTAAACAGGGTCCTAGTGCCCGGATGCACTTACTCACTAAACCTTGGAGAAACTTTGACTCTGTGTTCGGACTTCATGCACATTTGCTTGCTGGTGTTTGAATGTCTGTTTCAATCCCTGCAGCTCAACATCCAGAGATGACTTGATTTATTTTGCATTTGGTGATCCATGATGGTTTTTCTTTTAATGAACCATTAGTGCTTATGAAATGAAAGTTCTGCTTAAGTTTTATTAATAAGGTATTAACACTCCCTCCCTTCTTAGACACCATAACTGGCCCACTGGCACTCTCTAACAAGTCAAAAAATTGTTTAAGTAGATCAAAGCAGTTGGATTATAACTAAATTGGCATCAGACTGTTCACTGCTTCTCTATTAGAGTTTACGGCAGTATGTTTATTTAAAAAATAATACATTGAATTTTAATGATATGGTATAATACAGTTAAAGTAACACTTGGCATCCTGGCCTGAGGTACAGAATGATTCTGCATGAGAATAAACGTGAACTTTATATGGCTTAATTAAAATACAAAAGAAAATTGTAAATCCGACTCTAAAGACTGTTCTAAATGTTCCAAACCACCAACATTGCATTCAGAAAATTATACTGGCATAATTAAGTTTTGTTTTTGGGGGATTTTAAAGATTGCTGCATCTCATCAGGGACTATGGAGTACCCATGGTAGAGTTACTATCGGATCCTGTCAACTTCAGCATAGAGCCTGTCACTGTCCCTAATACTGCAATAATTTCTGCTTCATGCCCAGTGGCCCTCCTGGGTGGGCAGACATTTTGCAAGTTGGATGCCAGCATCCACTGCTCCTCTGAGGATCTCACGCTGGAAATCCCAGACACTACTCCATGCTGCGGGTAACAATTTCCCACAGTCCTGGAACCTCCAACCCTTCTAACTCCAGCTGCACCTGGTCCTGCTCACACGCAGTTAAGAGTAATTTCAGTTGAACCAGGGTTGGCATCTCTTTTATAAGTGTACCCCTCTAATTTGCACCCTTTAGTCTGGTCCCATCCCCCTGGTAGAGGTTGCCCAACTTGTGCAGGGTGAGTTCTGTGTATGCTGCGCTCCTGCAACACTCCAGGCCACATTTACCATACACACCTCAGGCACTGCCCTCTCCTACAAAAAACCCCTGTTGCTAACGGACCTCCTGGCATCACTATGGGCACAGCACCCCAACCATGCAGGCCAAGTGAGGTCTGCAACACGCCGCCACAGAGTCAGAGTCACACTCAAGCAGGGAGCCATCCTGCTGTTTCTACAGCAATACCCACTATTCCCAGCGGCAGTAGAAGGGATCAAGCCAGTGACTGACTCCCTCCTACTACAGGGTGTCCTGGCTCCAACGACCAGTCCCTGTAATACACTCATCCCAAAACCCATGAGGCCAGTGTTCCCAGACACGAATGCTAGAATCCCTGCCTCCGCCATCTGTTTTTCTGTGACCGTCCTCTGCTCAGCCTTTTTCCTCTATCACATTGTCCCGAGAGTGAGTACCTTTTCACTTTTACATATGGCAGCTGCCAGTACACATGGACTAGGCTTCCCCACACAGTCTACACCATATCCTTTCCATCCTACACCTGCCATACCACAGCACCCTCCTCCAATACACAGATAGCTTGTTACTGGCCTCCACCTCCACTGAATCATGTATGCAGGGCACTGTCGCATTGCTCTGCTGTCTGGCAAAGAATGGACACAGGGTCTCCACAGAGAAAATGCAACTCTGCCAGTACACGGTACAGTACTTGGGGTACAAACTCTCACATGGCCTCAGGGCACTATCTAGAGAGAAAGTCATGGCCATCACTCAGCTTCCCCCGCCAGCTACAAGAACTCCTCTGCAGGCTTTCCTGGGGATGGTGAATTATTGAAAGCACTGGATCCCAGACCACTGTGCCATTGACCAGCCCCTACCAGAGGCAGCCTCACCAAAGCAGCCAACGAAAGTGCACTGGACACCAAAGATGGAACAGGCATTAACCGAATTAAAACAGTGACTGATCTCTGCTCCTGCCCTGGGGGTCCCAGAGTACACTCAGCCCTTCTACCTCTATGTCAGTGAATCCAAGGGGTTTGTTTGTATCCAACATCTTGTCTGTTTTATTCTTAGGTGCTGTCTGATTTTCAGAATTTACTGCTTTATAATTTCTGGTTGTGTCAGAAGATGCAGCCTAATTATCAAAAGTTGGAATAGGAAATCCAAATAATTTAAAATCTGGCACAAAGTTTCCTGAGCTCTCTTCCCAAAATGCTGTTATGGCTATGTTGCTGTGTTTTCTGTGCAATTACTGTCTCAGTTATCAGACAGGGGATGAAACATCTGCAACACAAATTCCCAGCTCAGCGAACCACAACAATGAGCACCCGAGCTACAAATCTTCTCACAAACTTTGAACACCTTTCGGGCAAGAGACTGCCTAAGTGCCACATACGAATAACTCCGGTTCCTGCACAAATGCCGAAAGAATTGAATCCCTACACCACGTGTCGGTGGACAGCTGGAACTGATAACTGGAAGCGTCTCTCAGCTAAACATCCCAATGCCCAGAGGCACATGTTGATGTGAAGAGGGTGGAGTAGAAAAGAAATACATGAAATCTGCGAGACCTTATATTAGCACTTTGATAGACAAGAACTGAATTTATTATTATTAATACCTGATAAAATGGCATTAGGGCTGTGAGCAGGACATTCTTCATTCGGCTCTGACTACTGCCTTCTGTCACTAGGATGAGTTTTTTAAATCTAGAAGCTGAACAATTGAGGCCACATCTACCTTCCTAGGCTCTGTTATTGTCATTTTGAATTAATCAAAGTGATGTATGCAGGGGAGGAAACAGGCCTTTCCCATTGTTCCACATTACAATTGAAAAGTTACTGCCCCATGACATTCTCTCTCAGAAAATAAATATACTCAACAAATAGAGAGAAAAGTGTTTGAATGACATGTGAAAGCTGAATTTATAATGAGAAGGCTGATGAATTTGGATAGCAGTAACTTGGAATGGCTACTGAGACTGCAAGTGCAAGAGAGCTTAATTAGCATGGACAGCTGAAACCAAGACAGTATTGACTTAATAACTTAATGCTTATTGATATAATTCCCTCCAACTTTAATAATGTAATTAATGCATTTTAGGCAAATATCTCTAAACATAAACATAAATAAATTACAATGAAATGATTATGAATAATTTCTTGTGACTTTCTTATTTTAAAAAACAGTTCCATATTTCTTCAGAACCAGTCATAGTCGTGAGTATGTTTGCTGAGCTGGGAAGTTGATTTGCGGACGTTTTGTCCTCTGTCTGGGTTTCAGAGTTTCAGATCTTCAGAGTTTTGGAGCCTCCTGTGAAGCGCAGCTGTACTGTGTCGCTTGTAATTTGTTTGGTTCCGTTCCTGCTGCTTCCGGTTGTCGGTTCAGGTTGTTCATTGTTGTGGCTGGTATGTTGGGTCTCGGTCTGTGTGCTTGTTGATGGAATCTGTGGATGAGTGCCACACTTCTGTGAGTTCTCTGGCTGTCCTCTGTTTGGGCTTGTCCAATGATTGGTGTGTTGGTACAGTCAAATTTGTGGTCCTTGACATTTGTGTGCAACTACTGGGGACATTTGGTGGTGGCGTTTGGTGGCTGGTTGGTGATCGTGGATGCGGATTGCTGGTTGTCTGCCTGTTGGCTCTGTATGGTGTGTTACAGAGTCTTTGCATGGAATCTTGTAAATTGTATTTGTCTGGCACATGATGAGTATCAGGTCGTTTGTCCGAGTGAGTTGCTGTCTGAGTGTGGCTGTTGGGTTTGGGTTGTCGTGAATCCCAGTGATCAGAGAAGTCTGGCTGTCAGTTCTGAGGTGTTTTTAATGTAGAGTGGCTAGTGAGTTAGGTCGTAGCATGTCCTCATCACATTGGTTTGTCTATTAGGCATCTGCTGATGAAGGAGGAGAAAGTGAGGACTGCAGATGCTGGAGATCATAGCTGAAAAAAGTGTTGCTGGAAAAGTGCAGCAGGTCAGGCAGCATCCAAGGAGCAGGAGAATCGATGTTTCGGGCATAAACCCTTCTTCAGGAATGAGGAAGGTGCCAAGCAGGCTAAGATAAAAGGTAGGGAGGAGGGACTTGGGGGAGGGGCACTGGGAATGCAATAGGTGGAAGGAGGTTAAGGTGAGGGTGATAGGCGGAGAAGGGGTGGGGGCGGAGAGGTCAGGAAGAAGATTGCAGATTAAGAAGGCGGTGCTGTGTCTGAGGGTTGGGACTGAGATAAGGTGGGGGGAGGGGAAAATAGGAAACTAGAGAAATCTGCTGATGAAGTTGGAAAATAAACTTTAAAGGTCCCTTCATAGGTCGAGAGTGCTGCAATGTGCTGTAGCCCTTTTAAACAGGGTCCTAATGCAGCTTCGCTTTTGTGTGTTCACGAAGTTGCTGTTGTAGTTCAGGACCTGGTCAGTGTGTGCGACTTTTCTGTACACTTTTGTAGTGCATTAACTATTCCGTGTCCTTTTCACCATCACATCTAGAAATGAGAGTTGATTGTTGGTTTCCTCCTCTCTCGTAAATCTGATCCCTGTGACCAAGGTGTTGATTTCTGTTCTCTTCATGATAATAAAAGTGTCATCCATGTTTAAAGTCTGGTTGAAGATTTGTAGCTCGGGTGTCCGTTGTTGTGGTTCTGTTCGCCGAGCTGGAAGTTTTTGCTGCAAATGTTTCGTTCCCTGGCTAGGGAACATCATCAGTGCTATTGGAGCCTCCTATGAGGCGCTGCTTTGATGTTTCTTCCGGTATTTATAGTGGTTTGTTCTTGCCGCTTCCGGGTGTCAGTTTCAGCTGTAGTAGTTTGTATGTGGGGTCCAGGTCGATGTGTCTGTTGATGGATGTTCTTGCCGTTTCCGGGTGTCAGTTTCAGCTGTAGTGGTTTGTATATTGGGTCCAGGTCCATGTGTCTGTTAATGGAGTTTGTGGATGAATGCCATGCCTCTAGGAATTCCCTGGCTGTTCTCTGTCTGGCTTGTCCTATGATGGTAGTGTTTTCCCAGTCAAATTCATGTTCCTGGTTGTCTGAGTGTATGGCTACTAGGGATAGCTGGTCGTATCGTTTTGTGGCTAGCTGATGTTCATGGATGCGGATTGTTAGCTGTCTTCCTGTTTGTCCTATATAGTGTTTTGTGCAGTCCTTGCATGGTATTTTATAAACTACATTAGTTTGGCTCGTGCTGGCTATTGGGTCCTTTGTTCTAAATGTTTGCAGCAAAAACTTCCAGCTCAGCGAACAGAACCACAACAGTGTCATCCATGTATCTCATCCAGAGTTTGGGTAGGATTTGTGGAAGGGCTGGTTTTTTTTAGCCTTAGCAGAAGCAGTGATGCAATGAGCCCCAAGACGGGAGAGCACATAGGGGTTCCGTTGATCTGTTAAATATTTGGTTGTTGAAAAATCCTATACCCATTATGTTCAGGACAGACATGGTTTGCAGGAATCCATGCAAGGACTGCATGCAGACAGGTGGACGGCTGGCGGTCTGCATCCACGGACATCGGCTGGCCACTAAGCACCGCGACCTGCTGTCCCTAGTAGCCACATACACAGATGACAAGGCAGCACAGTGGCACAGTGGTTAGCACTGCTGCCTCACAGCACCAGAGACCTGGGTTCACTTCCCACCTCAGGCAACTATCTGTGTGGAGTTTACACGTTCTCCCCGTGTCTGCATGGGTTTCCTCCGGGTGCTCCGGTTTCCTCCCACAGTCCAAAAATGTGCAGGTTAGGTGAATTGGCCATGCTAAATTGCCCGTAGTGTTAGGTGAATGGGGTAAGTTTAGGGGAATGGGTCTGGGTGGGTTGGTCTTCGGAGGGTCGGTGTGGAGTTGTTGGGCTGAAGGGCCTGTTTCCACACTGTAAGTAATCTAATCTAATCTTATTTTAACAGAGTTCCATGGGGATCTCGAGTGCCCTGTTGCTTTTTACTCTGTACACTTCCCACTTGTTGTAAGGGGAATGCCGGTGTGCTAGAGAGCTGTGGCAGCAGCCACGGTGACAGCAGAGAAGGCCAATCCCATCATGCTCGATCACCCATGCACTGTTTTGGTTCCCCATTTGGTCTCCCTGCCGCTCAATTCAGCAGCAACCCCACATCTCACTGCCACCCGGAGAACTGGCTGTGAGGTCGCTTTACTGTCCAAAGCTAACCTGTCCCTGAACCCCACCACCCTGCTCCCATTCACTCAGAATGCCATTGCGGAAGACCATAACTGCTTAGACCTTGTTCAGCAGGTCATCACACTGCACCCCGGCCTCTCTGAAACACCTCTAGACAACCCTGCACTCTTCTCTCTCTGGATGGCTCATCCTTCAAGGCCCTCAGACCATCGCACACTGGCAGGTTATGGTGTGTGCAACCCTTTCACAATCCTGGAATCAGCTGCGCTACCAGATGGCACACCCACACAGGCTGCGGAGCTGTTCACATTCACTAGGGCTCATGTCATTGCTAAAAGGTCACACAGCTAACATTCACACCGACTTCGGAGTTGTTCACAACTTTGGAAACAGAGAGGGTTCATCACTTCAGCAGAGAGATCACTACAACACGCAGTCACACAATCCTGGTACACACCAGGAATTGCTGCAGCTGCCCAAGCCCTGCTGAACAACACAGGAAAGCCTGTTGTCAGATATAACCACTTACCAGCTCCTGAGGGGCCTTTCAGCCACTTGCAGATGGACTTTGTTCACATGCTCCAACAAGATTGCAAATACATCTTTGTCATCATCGACATGTGGGGAATGCTTCCATCTATTTCGAGAGAACAAGAAAAGAATAGCGCACAGGCAGGGGGAAAATGCCCCCTAAGGGATGTCATCCCCAAATTCAGGGTCCCCGGTAACACAGACAGACAGAGGACTCACTTCACTGACCGGCTCACGACTGGCATTAACGAGGCACTGGGGTTACTGTGGAGACACCACATCCCCTACCAACCCCAGACATCAGGCATGGTCAAGCAGATGAATGGCACCCTTAAAACCACACTGACCAAGATCCCCCAAGACCCAGGACTGACCTGGCCAAACGCCTTGCTGCTAACTCTTTACACTATACATGGTCAAGCAAATCCCACGACTGGACTCACCCCTTTTGAGGGGCTCATGGAGAGATGTACGCCCACCACTACCAGGTCCCCAAAGCTCTCCATGGACACTGCCCATCCCCTAACACAAAGTGGCCTTGCTGAATTATGTACAAGCCCTCAGCAGCAGCATTAATGTAAAGCATGACCAGGCCAGAGCCGTGCTGCTCACACCCCAATCAGTGCCCATTCATCCATTCCGACCCAGTCCCTTCCATTCCCAAAGCCCATGACCCACAGCAGACGAGCCCTTGCTGCCCTCGACCCGATGACACCCCCTATACAACCCTGCGGTTGCACATAGAAGCCCACAAACTCACCGCCACACTAGAGGAGATGGCGAACTCCACAGCAGACGCACTCGCCCAACTGAATGGAGAGGCTGTTGCCATCCGTACTGTGGCTCTGCAGAACAGGATGGCCCTGGACTACCTGCTCGCTGCGAAAGGGGGTACATACGCCCTCATTGGTACTGACTGCTGCACTTACATTCCTGACCCCAGTGAAAACATCACACACCTGGCCCAATATATCCAGCAGGCAGCTTCTGTCCTGTATGATCAGAGCTCCCACAGGGACCTATGGAACCAGGCAGCCTCTTGGCTGGGCTCATGGGGTACAGCCCTACTACAGGGACTGATAGCATTCATTATTATCATTGCTGGGATTGTGGCACTAACCATGGCCATCCGACTGTGCTGTTCACACCTCTGCCCCCCCCCCCACCCCCCCCCCCCCCACTACTCAGCTAGCACGGATCCACTGGGGGAACGTCCCTGCCAGTGACATTCCCACGACCTGCTGTACATCTCTATGACCTCTTCTCCGTAACAGTTCCAACAACTTCACTAGGAAATGTTCATCCTGGAGTTCAGTTGCTAGTGGTGTACTGCATGGATCTGTTTTGGGCCCCCGGCTGTTTGTCATTTTTATAAGTGATCTATTTAAGGGCGCAGAAGGATGGGTCAGTAAATTTGTGAATGACACTAAGATTGGTGGAGTTGTGGATAGTGCCAAAGGATATTGCAGGTTACAGAGGGAAGTAGATCAGCTGCAGTGCTGGGCTGAGAGGTGGCAAATGGAGTATAATGCAGGAAAGTGTGAGTTGATTCATCCTGGAAGGAGCAACAGAAATAAACAGTTAATAGGCTAACAGTAAGATTCTTGGCAGTGTATGTGAGCAGAGGGATCTCTGTGTCCAAATACATAAATCCCTGAAAGTAGCCATCCAGGTTGATAAGACGGCATACGGTGTATTAGCTTTTACGGGTAGGGGGATTGAGTTTCGGAACCATGAGGTCATGTTGCAGCTGTACAAAACTCTGGTGCGGTCAACTTAGAGTGCTGGGTACAGTTCTGGTCACCGCATTATAGGAAGGATGTGGAAGCTTTGGAAAGTGTTCAGAGGAGATTTACTGGGATGTTGCCTGGTATGGAGGGAAAGGTGCAGGCCTCCCAACAGTGAGCATGAGGTAGAAGAACAAATAGGTAAACAGATTATGGAAAGATGTAGAGACAATAGGGTAGTGGCCATGGGATGCACTTAACATCAGAGGTCTGGATGGGGTATAATTTGTAAGAAGCATCCAGAATAGTTTTCTAGAGCAGTATGTCAATAGTCCGACTAGGGAAGGGGCCATATTGGACCTGGTACTGGGGATCGAGCCAGGACAGGTGGTAGAAGTTGTGGTGGGGGTTTCTTTGGGAACAGTGACCACAATTCTGTAAGTTTTACAATACTCATAGATAAAGGAGAGAAGACAAGGGAAGGAAAGAATACTAAACTGACCAATTATATCAAAATCAGGCAGGAGCTGGGAAATGTGGATTGGACACAACTATTTGAAGGGACATTTGATATATGGGAGGCTTTCAAAGATAGGTTAAAGATCGTGCAGGATAGGCATGTCCCGTTGAAGGCAAGGGATAGGAAAGGGCAAGATTCGTGAACCGTGGATGACAGGAGAAACTGTACGACTAGCCAAGAGGAAAAGGGAAGCGTACATAAGGTCTAGGCAGTTAAGAACAGAACGGACCCTGGAAGAATATCGGAAGAGTAGAACAAGTCTTAAACAATGAAACAAGCAGGCTAAAAGAGGTCATGAAATAGCTTTAGAGAGCAGAATTAAGAAGAATCCCAAAGCATTTTATTTTTATATAAGAAGCAAGTGGGTAACTAGAGAAAGGATTGGTCCACTAAAGGATAATGAAGGAAAGCTGTGTGTCGAACCTGAGAGAATGGGTGAGATTCTGAATGATTACTTTGCATCACTATTCATGTTGTGGATCACGTTGACATGAGTAGGGAAGATGTGTTGGGTAGGCTAGAGGTTATTAAGGTGGAAAAACTCCCAGTACATGGTGGGATCTATTCCAGGTGACTGAGGTAGGCAAGAGAGGAAATAGCTGGGGCCCTGACAGATATCTCTGTGGCATCCTTAAACACAGGTGAGGACTGGAGGATTGCTCATGTTGTTCCCCCTGTACATTCCGGGTAACTACAGACCAGTGAGCCTGACATCAGTGGTGGAGAAGTTGGAGAAGGTACTGAGGGATAGGATCTACTTATATTTAGAAAAGAATGGGCTTATCAGTGATAGGCAACATGGTTTGTGTGGGAGAGATCGTGCCTTACCAACGTATAGAGTTCTTCAAGGAAGTGACCAAGTTGATAGATGAAGGAAGGGCTGTAGATGTCATATACATGGACTTTAGTAAGGCGTTTGATAATGTTCCCACTGGTAGACGATTGGAGAAAGTGAAGTCACATGGTGTGCAGGGTGTTCTAGCGAGGTGGATGAAGAACTGGTTGAGCAACAGGAGACAGAGAGTAGTAGTTGAAGGGAGTTTCTCGAAATGGAGAAAGATGACCAGTGGCGCTCCACAGGGGTCAGTGTTGGGGCCATTGTTGTTTGTGATATACATAAATGATCTGGAAGAGGGCACTGTTGGTATGATCAGCAAGTTTGCAGATGACACAAAGATTGGTGGAATAGCAGAAAGCATAAGGGACTGTCAAGAGAATACAGGAGGATATAGATAGACTGGAGAGTTGGGTGGAGAAGTGGCAGATGGAGTTCAATCCAGACAAATGTGAGGTGATGTATTTAGGAAAGTCTAATTCTAGAGTGAATTATACAATGAATAGAAGAGCCTTGGGAAAAGTTGATGAGCAGAGAGGTCTGGGAGTGCAGGTCCATTGTACCCTGAAGGTTGCTGCACAGGTGGGTAGAGTGATCAAGAAGGCATATGGTATGCTTGCCTTCATTGGATGGGATATTGAGTATAAGAGCTGGCAGGTCATGTTAAGATTGTACAAGACATTGGTTCGGCCATAGTTTGAATACTGTGTACAGTTGTGGTCACCACATTACCAAAAGGATGTGGACGCTTTGGAGAGGCTGCAGAGAAGGTTTACGAGGATGTTGCCTGGTATGGAAGGTGCTAGCTATGAAGAGAGGTTGAGTAGGTTAGGTTTGTTTTCACTAGAAAAAAGGAGATTGAGGGGGGACCTGATTGAGGTTAGAGATAAGCTTTTTCCCAGGGTGAAAAATTCAATCACACTTTCAAGGTGAGAGGTGGAAAATTTAAGGGAAATACACACAGTAAGTACCTCACACAGAGGGTGGTAGGCGTTTGGAACACGTTGCCAGCAGACGTGGTAGAGGCAGGCACGGTAGATTCATTTAAGATGCGTCTGGACAGATGCATGAGTAGGTGGGGAGCAGAGGGATACAGATGCTTAGGAATTGACCAACAGGTTCAGATAGTATATTTGGATTACCTTGGAGGGCTGAAGGGCCTGTTCCTGGGCTGTGAATTTTCTTTGCTCTTTGAGTAGTAGGGGCGTGGAACGGCCTGCCTGCAACAGTAGTAGTCTCACAAACTTTAAGGGGATTTAAACAGTATTTGGATAAACATGTGGATGAAATGGAATAGTGTAGCTTAGATGGGCTTCAGATTGTTGCACCAACCTGTGGAACCATCAAGGGCTGAAGGGCCTGAACTGCGCTGTAACGTTCTACATTCTGTAAATAACTAAAGTGGGCTGAGTTGAGCATCCCCCAAGTTTCTGGGACTCAGGGAGAATCCCTCCATGATACAATACGCCTCCATGTTCAGGAAATAGCTCACAAGGTTAATGCCAAAAAGCATGCAAAACACTCCCTCAGCAAAGTCAGGAAAGAAAATGCAGACACAGACTCAGACACAAACCCACAAGACCAGGCCTGAGTGCAACTGACCCTACGTACTCATTTTCATAATTGAGAAGGCATAGAAGTCACTTGTGTTTATCAACCATGGTAGTGAGTATAAAGTCCAGGGAGGTTCTGTTGGAGCTGCCCAGGACTAGTTAGGCCACAGCTGGAGTACTGTGTGCAGTTCTGGTCACCACACTATAGGAAGAAAGTGATTGACTGGAAGGAGTACATAGGAAATCCACCAGGATGTTCCCTGGGATGGGGCACTTCAGCTATAAAGGAGGCTGGATAAGCTCAGGCTGTTTTCTTTGGAACAGAGAGAGAGTGATCTACAGAGATCATAGGCTGAGGACACAGATTGATAGAAAACAGCTTTCCCACTTAGTAGAACATAATGGTAGCACAGCAGCAGCTCGCAGCGGCCTCTCCTGACCTTGGGCTATTTAAAGTTCAGTTTTCTAAAGGCACAGGAACAGGAAGCCTGGTGTTTGCAGACACTGTTACAGTCTGTAAACTGCTACAGTCCAGGATCCAGCCAGAAACAAACCTGAATGGAGAGCTATTGAAGGGTTTACATGATCGTGGTTCACTGCGGAGACCAGGCCTTCAGTCCTCAGCCTCGCCTGATGCCGGTGGCTGGGTGTTGAAACATTGGAAGCGGTGTGCAAGGAAGGGGAATCGGGGTAAGGCAGGCAGGAATTTGTGCTAGGCTAAAAGCAAATCCTAGCCGGCTGCTCTCCCACCCATTCTGCTCCCCAGTGTCTGCTCCCTGGACAACAGGTTGGACTGCCTCCATGTGAGGCAGGTTTCTCTGTGAGCTCAGAGACTGCTGCATCCTTGTTTCATGGAAACAGAGCTCAGTGACAGAGTTCCAGACACCGCCATCCAGCTAGACCGGCTCGCCTTGTTTCACACTGACAGAAATGCAGCTCTGTGCAGTAAGGATCGGGGTGGGAGTCTGTGTCTACATCAACACAGAATGGTGCAAGGACTCCACGCTAGTCTCCAGTTACTGCTCATCACTGGTGGAGTTTGAGCAGGGTAACTGAAGAAGGTGAAGGAGTGTACGCCAGTTGATCAGACTGTGTTAGTGAAGAAGATTCTGTTGGAGTGCGGCGGATTCCAAGCGGTGGACATGTACTGCCTGCAGGATTTCCCCAGCACTGGGTATTTCGACGTGACCTTCAGGAGTGCGAAGCAGTGTGAGCAGCTCCTGAAGGTGATCAAGGAGAAGGAAGGGGAGTCTCTGTTCTCCATCCTGTCTGCGGTCACACTGTGTGTGCTTCCTGCACAGAGGAGTCAGATTGTTACAATCCACATGTACAACCCCCACGTCTCAGCAGCTGATGCCCTGACCTTCCTGGGAAGGTACGCCCAGGTGGAAGGAGACAGCACTGATGTAGTGAAGCCATTCGGAATCTGGACCAGCAAGCGGCAGGTCAAGGTAACCCTGAGGGTGGACCCCAGAGGGAACATGCCCCACCCAGACTCCAGCTTCACAATTGGAGGGAGCAGGGGCTACCTGACACACGCAGAGCAGCTTAAAGTGTGCTAAACCTGCAGGAAGTCAGAACACATGGCAGTGGGTTGTGAGGTGACCATCTGCAGGAAATGTAAAGCAGGAGGGTCATCTGACCAAGGAATGTAAGGAGGTTAAGAACTGTGTGGAGAGGCTCCAGATGAGAGGCTGCCACCTAAACATACATGGCCAGAGGTGGCAATGTGACCAGCAGGTCCAACCAGACAGCAGGGAAACGGAGTCTGGGGGCACCCAGAAGGAAGGACAGGCTGAGGCGGAGCAGATGGCAGCCAGCAGAGAGGTACAGCAGCTGACCCAAGCTCCAGCTGAACAGACGGAGACAATGGAGGAGGAGAGAACCAAGGAGGCAGAAGAGTAGATACCCGTGAAAAACAGGAAAAGGAAACCCACCAGGTCCCCAAAACCTCCCAACAAAGAGGGAAACAGCAGCTGCACAAGGAGGATACAGGCAGCTCTTCAGACGGTGAAGACGGGTGCAATGAGGACCATCACCAGCGCCACGTGGAGAAAGGAGGGTAACACCCTCCCAACCAGGAAGCGACGGACCCTCTGAGGGAACTGGTAAAGCCCAGCACACACCCAGGGAGAACCAGGAGGTACCCACAGCTCCAGGTAACTTCTCGGCCTTTTGGCTAAGATCAAATGTTTGTTCTTATCAGGATGAGTGTCGAGTTGCGAGTCATCAGAGCTAGTAGAGATAATCGCTGGATCGTGATTGGATGTTGGAAGATCATTTGATTGTGCTGACCTGCTTTTAGTGGATCTTCATGCTGGCTTTGGCCTAACGCCAATTCAGGGACCAGCCAACCTCAGAGCTGTGGTCTCACCAGCTGCCTGCAGCCCTGGCCAGGGCATTCGCAACACAATCAGGGTGACTGTGAAAAAGGTGGAGGATCATATACCTGTTGATCGGACAGTGTTTGTGAAGATGATTCTGCTAGAGTGCTGTGGGTTTTCAGCAGTGGGTGTGAGGGCCTTGGGGGCAAAGGTAAACTGAGACAAGAGCGAGGCCATGCTCTTTGGGAACTGGGCCAACCAATACTCGATCTCCTTCACCATCAGGACCAACCACCTGAAGGTGTATTTGGTTCGGGGTGGATTGGGCGTGCGCCAAGTCTTGGGAGGAGCGTATCAGCAAAGTGAGGCAGAACTGGGCAGATGGAAGCTAAGGTCGCTTTCCATCACGGGCAAAAACCTGGTCATCAGGTGTGAGGCACTGTTAATGCTGTTATACGTGCCACAGGTCTGGCCTATTCCCAGAACCTGTGCCGCTGCAGTCACCCGGGCCATCTTCCAATTTATATGGAGATCAAAGATGGACCGGGTCCAAAGGGACTCGATGTGTAAAGATCTGGGCATCGGGGGAAAAAACACACCCAATGCCACCCCCATCTTGATGGCTGCATCAAGGTGTGTGGCTGCATCAAGCTGTGCGTGGATCTCCGGTACGCAAACACCAAGTGTCACTACGTACTGAGGTTCTACCTGTCCCCGGTGTTGCAAAGGACGGGCCTGGCCTCGCTCCGAGTAGTTGGACCGTTCCGTACCACCTGTCCTTCGTGGAGAAATTTATGAAGAAAAACACCTTTGACCACAAGTCCATCAGGAAGTGGTCAGCATGTAGTGTCCTTGAGACCCTTCGGAAAAAGGAGAGGGCGGATCCTACCGAGCGGTTCCCTGAGCAGACTGTCAAAGTCATTTGGCAGAATGCCTCACTGCCAGAACTTTCCAACAAGCACCAAGACATGGCTTGGCTGGTGGTGAGAAGGGCTCTGTCTGTGAGAGAGATCCTTTATGCACGCCTGGACTCTCAGCCGCACCGCACATTGCCCTCGAAGCGGCTGCGGTGGTGACGAGACTGTCACACACCTCCTTCTGGAATGTGCCTATGCAGAAGAAGTCGGGAGAGGAATGCAGTGGTGTTTGTCGTGGTTCGTCACGAGCAGCGCCGTGACGCTGGACTCCATGCTCTACGGTCTGTTCCCTGGGACGCACACAAGACGAACATCAATTGTGCCTGGAGGATCATGAACTCAGTCAAGGACGCTCTCTGGGCGGTCCGAAACCTGTTGATCTTCCAGCTGAAGGAGTTGACCCTGACTAAGTGTTGCAGACTGGCACATTCCAAGGTCCAGGACTACGTGTTGAGGGACGCGCTGACGCTCGGGGCAGCTGCTGCCAAGGCGCAGTGGGGAAAGACCACTGTGTAACATCTGCCTACCTAAGAAGAACAGGGGGCCCACACAGTCATTTGGGCTCTGCTGATGCCTCAACTAAAAAAAATGTAATTGTACAGACCTGTAAATAGGAACGATTACTCTGTTTCGGTATGCAAACAAATGGAATGCTTACAATTGTATAACATGTCCACTTGTATAGATCATCAAAGTATTTTATGAATAAAGTATATTTTTGAAATATAAAAAAAAAGTGTGGACTGCCTCAGCTCGTCCAGAGATAGCTGGAGGTGTATGTCAGTATGCTTCGGGCAGGTACAATGAGTGAATCCATGAGGAAAGGCATCATCACCCTCATCTACAAGCGGAAGGGGGAGAGGGAGGAACTCAAAAATTGGAGACCAATCTCACTGTTGAATGGGGATTACAAAATTCTGTCAAAGGTTATCGCCAACCAGGTCAGGTCTGCTCTGGGGTCAGTGATTCACCCTGACCAAACCTGTGCTGTGCCGGGCAGGAAAATTGCTGAGAGTCTCGCACTCAAGGATACGATCGCCTACGTGCAGGAAAGAGGGTTGGACACCTGCCTGATCAGCCTGGACCAGGAGAAAGCTTTTGACAGGATATCACACACGTATATGAGAGATGTTTTCTCCAAAATGGGCTTTGGGGAACAATCAGACTGCTCTACACCGACATTGTCAGTGCAGCCTCATTCAATGGGTGGGAATCAGATAGCTTCCCAGTCAGATCTGGAGTCAGGCAGGGCTGCCCTCTCTCTCCTGCCTTGTTTGTGTGCTGCATAGAACCATTTGCCGAACCCATCAGGAAGGATGCCAGTCTGAGAGGGGTGACTAGTCCTGGCAGTGGGGGCCTGCAGGTTAAGGCCTCCCTGTACATGGATGATGTCGCCGTTTTCTACACGGATCTGCTGTCCATGCACAGACTCGTGCATATGTGACCAGTTTGAAAAGATCTTGGGGGCCAAGGTAAACCAAAGCAAGAGCGAGGCCATGTTCTTCGGGAACTGGGCCAACCAATCCTCGATCTCCTTCACCGTCAGGACCAACCACCTGAAGGTGCTGGGTATTTGGTTGGGGGTGGGTTGGGGCGTGTGCCAAGTCTTGGGAGGAGCGTATCAGCAAAGTGAGGCAGAAACTGGGCAGATGGAAGCTACGCTGCAAATGTGTTGCTGGTCAAAGCACAGCAGGTTAGGCAGCATCTCAGGAATAGAGAATTCGACGTTTCGAGCATAAGCCCTTCATCAGGAATACTGATGGAAGCTACGGTCACTCTATCGTGGGAAATAACCTGATCATCAGGTGTGAGGCACTGTCATTGCTGTTATACGTGCCACAGGTCTGGCCTATTTCCAGAACCTGTGCCGCTGCAGTCACCCGGGCCATCTTCTAATTTATATGGAGATCAAAGATGGACCGGGTCCGAAGGGACTCGGTGTACAAAGATCTGGGCAACGGGGGGAAAAAACACACCCAATGCCACCCTCACTTTGATGGCTGCATCAAGGTGTGTGGCTGGATCAAGCTGTGCATGGATCTCCGGTACGCAAACACCAAGTGTCACTCCGTACTGAGGTTCTACCTGTCCCCGGTGTTGCGAAGGACGGGTCTGGCCTCGCTGCTGTGGAACGCTCAGAGTAGTTGGACCGTTCCGTATCACCTGTTCTTCGTGGAGAAATTTATGAAGAAAAACACCTTTGACCACAAGTCCATCAGGAAGTGGTCAGCACGTAATGTCCTTGAGACCCTTCGGGAAAAGGAGAGGGCAGATCCTATTGAGCAGTTCCCTGGGCAGACTGTCAAAGTCATTTGGCAGAATGCCTCATCGCCAGAACTTTCCAACAGGCACCAAGACATGGCTTGGCTGATGTTGAGAAGGGCTCTGTCTGTGAGATCCTTTATGCACGCCTGGACTCTCAACCGCACCGCACACTGCCCTCGAAGCGGCTGCAGTGGGGATGGGACTGTCACACACCTCCTTCTGGAATGTGTCAATGCAAAAGAAGTCTGGAGAGGAATGCAGTGGAGTTTGTCGTGGTTCGTCCCGAGCAGCGCCGTGACGCTGGACTCCATGCTCTACGGCCTGTTCCCTGGGACGCACACCGAGACGCATCTCAACTGTGCCTGGAGGATCATGAACTCGGTCAAGGACGCTCTCTGGGTGGTCCAAAACCTGCTGATCTTCCAGCTGAAGTAGTTGACTCCGACTGAGTGTTGCAGACTGGCACATTACAAGGTCCAGGACTACGTGTTGAGTGACGCGCTGACACCTGGGGCAGCTGCCGCCAAGGCGCGGTGTAACATCTGCCTGCCTAAGAAGAACAAAGAGCCGACGCAGTCATTTGGGCTCTGCTGATGCCTCAGCTAAAAATGTAATCGTACAGACCTGTAAATAGGAATGATTACTCTGTTTTGGCAAGCAAACAAATGGAATGTTTACACATGTATGGCATGTCCAACTGTACAGACCATTAAAGTATTTTTGAATAAGGTATATTTTTGAAATTAAACAAAAGTGTGTACTGCCTCAGCCCAGCGAAGGTCCAGCAGTTCTTGCTTATCATGGGATAAGCAAGAGACAGGACAGTCAAATGGACAATGGTAACCCCATAAACTGGGGGTTAAAGAAGGTTCCTTTGCTATCGTATAACAGGGCACCCACTCACTAGGTGGGTTCCGCTGAAGCCACAGCTAAATAATAAGAGACTGGATGGTTAATAAAGGGAACTGTAAATGCAACAACTGTAAATTTGATTAATTCAATCTGTTCTCTGTAATGTTAAGTCATGCAATGTATCTATAAACGACATGACAAATTGTACAGGTACCAAAGATTTATTTCTATGAATAAAGTTTATTTTGAAATAAAAAAGTGTGTATTGCCTGTGCACATGAATGGCATAACCAATTGTATAGGGATCCACATAATTTTGTGAATAAAGTACATTTTTAAAATAACAAAAAAGGATGTGTACTGCCTGCAGGATTTCCCTGGGGCAGGCTACTTTGATGTCACCTTCAGGAGTGTGAAGCTATGCGAGCAGCTCCTCAAGGTCTTCAAAGAAAAGGAAGGGGAGCCTCTGTTCTCCGTCTTGTCGGCGGTCCCGCTGTGTGCTTCCTGCACAGAGGAGTCAGGTTGTTACGATCCACATGTACAACCCCTATGTTCCAGTGGCTGATGTCCTGACCTTTCTGGGAAGGTACGTGCAGGTTGAGGGAGAAAGCACCTATGTGGTTGACCCTTTCGGGATCAGGACTAGCAAACATCAGGTCAGGGTAACCCTGAGGATCGATGTCATCCTCCACCCACCCTCCAGCTTTGCTATGGGAGGGAGCAGAGGGTACCCGACGTACGCAGGGCAGCCGAAGGTGTGCCAAACCTGCGGGAGGTCAGGCCACATGGCGGCCAATTGTAAGGGCACGATCTGTTGGAACTGTAAGCGGGAGGGCCACCCGACCAAGGAATACAAAGAGGCCAAGAACTGCAATCTGTGTGGAGAGGTGGGCCACGTATACAAGGCCTGCCCAGGACGAGGGGCCGCCACCTACGCGCAGATGGCCGGGGGTGGGCCGCAAAAGGACAGCAAGGCACCACAAACCAACAAGGGAATGGTGTCTGGGGGCATGCAAAAGGAAGGGCAGGCCGGAGAGGAGCAGATGTCAGCTACTGGAGAGGGATAGCGGCCGAGCAAAGCTCCGACAGGACAGGTGGACGCAATGGAATAGAAGGGAATGAAGGAGGCAGAGGAACGGATTCAAAAACAGGAGGAAGAAAACCCGCCAGGCCGCCAAAACCTCCTAAAGGGGAAACGGCAGCTGCACGGGGAAGACACAGACAGCTCTTCGGCAGGTGAGGACAGGCACAAGGAGGGTCATCACCAAAAGAGACAGAGCACTGCGGGGCGAAAGGAGGGCAGCAACTGCCAAACAAGAAAGGACGAACCTCCAGAGGCAACTGGTAAAGACCACCCCCCAAAAAGTGAAAGCCAGGAGTAATCCACTGCCCCACAGCTCCAGGTCACTGGGAGCAGCGACCCTCTGACAGCCCCGCTGTCAGATATAGAACCGGACTGTGCAAACCCTGGTCCCAGCCCGATGACACCGGAGCGGGAAAATAGCCCCAGTGAGGAGCTGGAACAGCTACCTCAGCCCCGCGAAGGTCCAGCAGTTCGTGTTCACCATGGGGATGCAGACAGCTTCCCCAGAGGGGCAGGACCAGCGGCAAATAGACACGGGTAACCTCAAACTGTTAAAATGGTGATAAAAATTGCCAGTATGAACTTGCATAGCATTAAATCTGCTATGCGATGTGTTTCAATGTTGGTCTTCCTAGCCAACGTTGAAGCCGACATTCTGATTCTGCAGGAATGTGGGATACTGCACCTCAGCAGCTACAGGAGACGGTCGAGCTTGTGGGCCCATGGGCCGTCAGTTTGGACGGGAGGCAACAATAACACTCCTCAGGCCTGTGTATCCTGTTGCAAGGAGGCAACTTCACCATCTCCAAGGTTAAGGAGGTGGTGGGCGGGTGCCTCCTCATCACTGAGGTCATGTACAGAAACGCTCTCTTGAGACTAATCAACGTGTACGCCCCAGCGGGTCAGAGTGAACGGTTGGCCGTCCTGCAACAGCTTCCACTGTTGCTGGCTATGTCCAGGCCAGTCATTCTGGCTGGAGACTTCAAATGTATCATTGATGCAGATGGATGATCCGGCGGGGGGAGGGGGACAGTATACTGGACGCCACGTCCAGAGCCCTGATGGACACGGTAAAAGATGCCAAGCTGCTCGACGTCCTCATCACCCCTGCAGACGGAACGCAGCGTAGATACACCTGGTCATGGACAGATGGGTCTATCCACTCAAGGATAGATTACCTGTTTGTGTCCCGAACGCTCTTGGTCAGATCCACCGACGTCAAGCCGGTGTTCTTCTCTGACTACTGCCTCCTGCTGGCCGACTGTCACCTACAGGACAAGCAGCGGGCTAGTAAGGGAACGTGGAAACTGAACACTAAGCTGTTGACCCCGGGAAACATTGAGGAGCTCAAGAGGAACTACGCAGGTTGGAGAACCGTGAAGCCCCTCTTTGATTCCCCAGTGGACTGGTGGGAAACAGTAAAAGGAAATATCAAGAGATTCTTCATCCTCAAAGGTGTTCAGGAAGCGAGAGAGAGGCGGGGAAACTGTCCCAACTTCAGGAAAGTATGCAGAACCTGCTCCTGCTGCAGACAATGGGGGTTGATGTCAGGGAGGACCTCCAGGAGGTGAAGGGCCAGCTAGCCTCGCTCATTGCCTCGGAGGCCTCCAAGATAATCTTCCGGTCCAGAGTCCGCTCCGTGGAGCAGGACAGGACATGCTCACGTTTCTTCTTCCAGAAGGTGCACAAAGAGAGCTCTGTGCTCAGCAGCCTGAAGGAAGAAGATGGCTCGGTAACGTCATCTCAGGCTGACGTCATGAGGATCAGCAAATCCTTCTATGCCAGTCTGTATGACTCAAAGCCAACTGCCAGCGTGACCTCCCATTTGTTCGTGTCCTCTATCACGGAGGTCCTAGACGACGTAACACAAGAGAGGCTGGACCAGTCGCTATCTCTGGATGAGCTGACCAAGGCCCTCAAGTCCTTCGAAAAGAATAAAACTCTCAGAAGCGATGGCTTACTGGTCGAGCTCTATTCTGCTCTGTGGGACATGATTGGCCAGGACCTGCTGGAGGTGTATGTCAGTATGCTTCTGGCAGGTACAATGAGTGAATCCATGAGGAAAGGCATCATCACCCTCATCTACAAGCGGAAGGGGGAGAGGGAGGAACTCAGAAATTGGAGACCAAACTCACTATTGAATGTGGATTACAAAATTCTGTCAAAGGTTATCGCCAACCAGGTCAGGTCTGCTCTGGGGTCAGTGATTCACCCTGACCAAACCTGCGCTGTACCGGGCAGGAAAATTGCTGAGAGTCTCGCACTCCTCAGGGATACGATCGCCTACGTGCAGGACAGAGGGTTGAACACCTGCCTGATCAGCCTGAACCAGGAGAAAGCTTTTGACAGGATATCACACACATATATGAGAGATGTTTTCACCAAAATGGGCTTTGGGGAGGGAATCTGCAATTGGATCAAACTGCGCTACACCGACATTGTCAGTGCAGTCTCAATCAATGGGTGGGAATCAGATAGCTTCCCAGTCAGATCTGGAGTCAGGCATTGCTGCCCTCTCTCTCCTGCCTTGTTTGTGTGCTGCACAGAGCCATTTGCCGAGCCCATCAGGAAGGATCTGAGTCTGAGAGGGGTGACTATTCCTGACAGTGGGGGCCTGCAGGTTAAGGCCTCCCTGTACATGGATGACATCACCGTTTTCTGCTCGGACCCGCTGTCTGTGCACAGACTCATGTGCATTTGTGACCAGTTCGAATGGGCCTCGGGGGCCAAGGTAAACCGAGGCAAGAGCGAGGCCATGCTCTTCGGGAACTGGGCCGACCAATCCTTGATCTCCTTCACCGTCAGGACCAACCACCTGAAGGTGCTGGGTATTTGGTTCGGGGGTGCTGGGCGTGAATTTAAACTGAATTTGATTAAGTTAGTGAGTGTATGTACAGATAGTGCACCTTCCATGACAGGAAAACATGAAGGGTTTATTGCACAGATAGAAAGTATTATCAAATCCAGATGGGCTCATTTCTTTTCGTTGTCCCTTACATCAGCAAAGTCTCAGTGCTAAATCTACTATCTTATGTGACACTTTGCAACAAGTTATAAGTATTGTTAACTAACTTCGTGCAAATGCAACACGGCATCGTCAGTTTCGTGACATGCTAAAGTTGGATGACGAGGTATTCAGTGTGGATTTACCTTATCATTCTAAAGTGTGTTGGCTATCGAAGGGACAGGTGTTAGCACAAATTTTATCTTTGCAAGAACAGATAATTAAATTTTATGAAGAAGAGTCAGCAATGCGAATTAATGAAAGAAGATTTCTATAGAAATGCTGCATTTCTGTGTGATAACATGCCAAAGCAAAATGACTTGAATATTTCTTTGCAAGGTAAAACTAGGTATATATATGAAATGTGGCAAAAAAAATCCAAGCATTTCTTAAAAAGCTATCTTTTTTCAAAACTCTTCTTCTTCAAAAGGAAATTTTAGATGAACATTTTCCCCAGTTAGCAAACGTCAGTGATCAACAGGAGGATTCTTGCAAATCATTTGAAGAATACGCAGCTGTTATAGACTTATTAATTGGAGAATACAAATGAAAGGTTCTCCGACTTTGAGAATCATGACATCACATTCAAATTAGCATTTCAACCTCACCTGGGTGATGTCTCCAAGGCTCCTAAAGACCTACAGATGGACCTACAGAAGATGACATTTTAAAGTCTTTATTTGACGCTACGAAAGATCCGATTGAAATATGGAAAAATGCAATAGAATCCCCATGCCTTCGGCAACATGCACGAAAAATGCTTTCTTGCTTTTCAACCACTTATTGCTGCGAATCTACATTCCCCTACGTAACCAAAATCAAAATGCCCTTAAGATCACAAATGACGGATACCCATCTCGAGGATCAGCTGAACCTACAGACCTCCATGCTGCAACCAAATATTCAAATGCTTTCCTACAAAGAGCAGTTAGAACAAAGTCATTAAAAGGTTAGTTAATTTTAGAATTAACTTTGTCTTTTTTTTAGTTAGTTCATACATAGTAGTTAGACTTTTACAAAATAATGTGAATTTTGAAGAATATATAATTGAAGTTTCTTGGACGCGGTCAAATTAGATCACAACTAACATAATGCAGCCTTCCAACATGAAAAAGTTCCCCACCTCTGCTCCATCCCCTTCACCATCAGGACTAACCAGCTGAAGGTGCAGGGTATTTGGTTCTGAGAGGCTGGGGCACGCGCCAAGTGTTGGGAGGAGTGAGTGTATCAGCAAAGTGAGGCAGAAACTAGGCAGATGAGAGCAACAGTCACTGTCCATCATGGGTAAAAACCCGTTCAGCAGGTGTGAGGTTCTGTCAGTATTGTTATATGTGACACAGGCTGGGTCTATTCCCAGAACCTGTGCCACCGCAGTCACCCGGGCCATCTTCCACTTCATGAGATCAAAGATGGACCAGGTCCGAAGGAGCATCATGTATAAAGATCTGGGTAACAGGGGAAAAAACACGCGCAACGCCACCCTCACCCTGATGGCCACCTTTGTGTGTGGCTGCATCAAGCTGTGCGTGGATCCCCGGTATGCAAACACCAAGTGTCACTATGTATTGAGGTTCTACCTATCCCCGGTGTGGCCTCCGAGGTGTTGGACCGTTCTGTATCACCTGTGATTAGACTGTTTCTGAAAACAGTGTGAGATTAGGTTATTCCTTTAACTGCAGCATTTACAGAGTAGGATTAGAGTGTCAGTCCTCTGGTAGGAGGAGTAGAGGATAATATTGCGAGGATGATTCAGGAAAAGAGTGAAGGTAGCAGGGTGGTTGTTATGGGGGACTTTAACTTCCCAGATATTGACTGGGAGAGCTATAGCTCGAGTTCATTAGATGGGTCGGTGTTTGTCCAATGTGTGCAGGAGGGTTTCCTGACACAATATGTCGACAGGCCAACAAGAGGGGAGGCTATATTGGATTTGGTTCTAGGTAATGAACCAGGCCAGGTGTTAGACTTGGAGGTAGGTGAGCACTTCGGGGACAGTGACCACAACTCGGTGACTTTTACTTTAGTGATGGAGAGGGATAATCGTGTGCCGCAGGGCAAGAGCTATAGCTGGGGGCAGGGAAATTATGATGCAGTGAGGCATGACTTAGGATGTGTGGATTGGAAAAACAGGCTTCAAGGGAAGAACACTAATGAGATGTGGGGAGTGTTCAAGGAGCAGCTACTGCGTGTCCTCAATAGGTATGTACCAGTCAGGCATGGTGTAAAGGGCCTTGTGAGGCAGCCGTGGTTTAGTAAGGAATTGGAGTCCCTTGTGAAAGGGAAGAAGGCGGCATATGTAAAGATGAGGCGTGAAGGTTCATTAGGGGCGATTGAGTGTTATAAGGTAGCCAGGAAGGAGCTAAAGAGGGAGCTAAGAGAAGCGAGAAGGGGACATGAAAAGTCTTTAGCTGGTAGGATTAGGGAAAACCCAAAGGCTTTCTATAGATATGTCAAGAATAAAAGGATGACTAGGGTAGGTATCGGTCCAGTCAAGGATAGTAGTGGGAAGTTGTGTGTGGAGGCGGAGGAGATTGGAGAGACATTAAATCAGTACTTTTCCTCAGTATTCACTCAGGAACAGGACACTGTTGCTGATGTGAATATGGAATCACAAATAATTAGAATGGATGCCCTGGAAATATGCAGGGAAGAGGTTTTGGGAATATTGGAAAGGATGAATATAGATAAGTCTCCTGGGCCTGATGGCATTTACCCCAGGATCCTATGGAAGCTAGGGAGGAGATAGCAGAGCCATTGGCCTGGATTTTTATGTCGTCGTTGTCAACAGGAATAGTACCAGAGGACTGGAGGATAGCGAATGTGGTCCCATTGTTCAAGAAAGGGAGTAGGGATAGCCCTAGCAACTATAGGCCAGTGAGTCTGACTTCAGTGGTGGGCAAAGTCTTAGAGAGAATGGTAAGGGATAAGATTTATGAACATCTGGGTAGGAATAACGTGATCAGGGATAGCCAGCATGGTTTTGTGAAGGGCAGGTCGTGCCTCACAAACCTTATTGAGTTCTTTGAGAAGGTGACCAAGGAAGTGGATGAGGGTAAAGCAGTAGATGTTGTGTATATGGATTTTAGTAAGGCGTTCGATAAGGTTCCCCATGGTAGGCTAATGCTAAAACTTCGGAGGTATGGCATTGAGGATACATTAGAGGTTTGGATTAGGAATTGGCTGGCTGGAAGGAGACAGAGGGTAGTAGTTGATGGATTATGTTCATCTTGGAGCGCAGTTACTAGCGGTGTACCACAAGGATCTGTTTTGGGACCATTGCTTTTTGTTATCTTTATAAATGATCTAGAGGAAGGACTTGAAAGCTGGGTAAGCAAGTTTGCGGATGACACAAAAGTCGGTGGAGTTGTGGATAGTGAGGAAGGAAGTGGTAGGTTACAGCGGGATATAGATAAGTTGCAGAGCTGGGCGGAAATGTGGCAAATGGAATTCAATGTAGCTAAGTGCGAAGTCGTTCACTTTGGTAGGAATAACAAGATGATGGATTACTGGGCTAATGGTAGGCTACTTGGTAGTGTGGATGAGCAGAGGGATCTTGGTGTCCATGTACACAGATCTCTGAAAGTTGCCACCCAGGTAAATAGTGCTGTGAGGAAGGCATATGGTGTACTGGGCTTTATTGGCAGAGGAATTGAGTTCCGGAGTCCTGAGGTCATGTTGCAGTTGTATAAGACTCTGGTGCGGCCTCATCTGGAGTATTGTGTGCAGTTTTGGTCGCCATACTATAGGAAGGATGTGGAAGCTTTAGAACGAGTGCAGAGGAGGTTTACCAGGATGTTGCCTGGAATGGTAGGAAAATCTTATGAGGAAAGGCTGAGGCACTTGGGGCTGTTCTCATTGGAGAAGAGAAGGTTTAGGGGAGATCTGATAGAAGTGTATAAGATGATTAGGGGTTTAGATAGGGTAGATACTAAGAACCTTTTACCGCTAATGGAGTCAGGTGTTACTAGGGGACATAGCTTTAAATTAAGGGGTGGTAGGTATAGGACAGAGGTTAGGGGTAGATTCTTCACACAGCGGGTTGTGAGTTCATGGAATGCCCTGCCCGTATCAGTGGTGAACTCTCCTTCTTTATGGTCATTTAAGCGGGCATTGGATAGGCATTTGGAAGTTATTGGGCTAGTATAGGTTAGGTAGGATTCGGTCGGCGCAACATCGAGGGCCGAAGGGCCTGTACTGCGCTGTATCCTTCTATGTTCTATGTTCTATGTTCTATGTCACATCCTGCCTGCAAGACAGAAAACCACCCCCCAGGACATCAAATTTCAGCAGAACAAATTAACCCTTTACCATCTCATTCCCTCCTTTTATCATTCCATGATAACCAACTAAATGGAGCTGAAGAAGGCACTACCAACTTATTCATAAGAATCTGACAGCCTGTATTTAAGCAACTTATTGACACACTACATACAATTATAACAAGAATTACTAGTCCATGCAGTAGATAGGATCCCCAGGATCCTCCCAGTCACCACCCTAGCCAGCCATCACCATTCTTGGGACCTTGTCTGAAAATTATCCAACTGGTTCTTAATACATTGGATGGTGTGGGTAATGTATGATTCATCTGTATCATGGGTGATGCATTTGTCTCCTACTATTATACAAACTCCTTGTTGGGCCAATTGATAGTCTACTGCATATCTAGTCTGTTGTGCACAGATCCTGATTAACTGCCTTTAGTCCCCTCACTATACTGTTTCCCAGGATGGTTAACCCACAAGTGAAGAAATTCTGGTTCTTTGTTGCTATTGTTCCCGTTGACCCTCAGAGGGACAGTGCCCCCAGTAGCCATCGCCAAGGGAAGATCCCAGAGTTACTGGGTCCTTCCGATCCACACAAAACTCCTAAGAGCTCGTAAAACTATGGGGCATGGAGCAGTGAGTGGTTCTACTGCCCCTACAGCGAACAGGACCGGGAGAGTCGGCGTTGCCAGAGTAAAGGTACGGTTGAGAAGGAACAGAAACCCTCTTTAGGCCCGGGAGCATTTTATTGCTCAGTTATTGGCAGTCACAAACTGTTTATATCTCCAGTTTCTCTCCTGGCTGGAGTTTCCTCCTGATCCGATCAGTTGGTAATCATACGAAGGATATGAACAAACGGCTGAACTGGCATGGGCTCTGTTACAGTGCACACAAATGAATGGTCTTCCTGCAGTAACATTTAAACTCCTTTCCTTGTCACAGGTGCAGATGACTATTTCATGGCTCACCTGACAATGCCTGTGGCACATCGCCTCGTGCCCAAAAACATTCATGGGAACCAAAGCGTAGGCACAGCCCCACTCCTGTCCTGAGATGCAAAGTGGATAGCTCATGGGATCATAACAAATCATACCATTTCTTCCCGGGGTCGCTATGCAGCTCAGGGTCTGAGTCTATCAGCTCTATGCACCATCCTGATGGCACCCTTCTAAAACTTCCAGCTTTGACCTACACGGGGTGGTGGGGTGTGGGGCATCTGAAGTATCTGTGGTGTATAGGCTGAGGGGGGTCCACCCAGGAATAGCTACAAATAACACCCTACACTGACAGGACAAGCAGGTAAAAGTTTGATTAGATTAGATTACTTACAGTGTGGAAACAGGTCCTTCGGCCCAACAAGTCCACACTGACCCGCCGAAGCACAACCCACCCATACCCCTACATTTACTCCTTTTACCTAACACTACGGACAATTTATCCTGGCCAATTCACCTGACCTGCACATCTTTGGACTGTGGGAGGAAACCGGAGCACCCGGAGGAAACCCACGCAGACATGGGGAGAATGAGCAAACTTCACACAGTCAGTCGCCTGAGTCGGGAATTGAAGCCGGGTCTCCGGCGCTGTGAGGCAGCAGTGCTAACCACTGTGCCACCCACTACCATGTAAATATAGATGGGCTTTATAAAACAAGCTGTCCTCCAGGCCTAATACCGCGATGGCAGCCATGATACCATACAGAGTGAATGTAGTGTTTAGGCCATTTGAGAAGCCCCTCATTTACAGTCACTCAAATTGATTCAGCCACTGTCCATGGACTTTGATTGACACTGGCATCTGAAGGAGCATCTACAATTGTCCTTTCCAGCTGGGTCCAAGCTTGGGGGTGATCCCAGTCTTTGATCAACACAAGGTCTTCCATCTGGGGATTCATTCTGGTTGCCTGAGGTTTGATCTGTCGCTTGTGATGGTGGTCCGAAGGTGTGTTTTACCTGTGAATGGAGAATCTTTAGTGACGATGTTAGCTGCTCAAAGTATCTTTGCATTTCCTCTCCCAAAATAAAGTCTACGTGAATGGGTGGGTCTCTGTCAGCATCCCAAGGGGTCCTACTGGATCAGCCGTAAATTATTCCTGCTGCTGACAGTCCAGTGGTCGGATGTAGGGTGATCCTAGTGATGCAGGGTCAAAGGCAAGACCTTCAACCAGTTGAGGTCTGTTTCAGACATTAACTTAGTTTGGTTTCAAGAGTCCATTTGCCCTTTCCACTATTCCTGCCACCTGTGGATGGTAAACACAATGGAATTACTGCTGGATATGCAGCACCTCACATAGCTCGTTGTGGATTTTCCTGACAAAATGGGGACCATTGTCTGAACTAAACTGCAGAGGAACTCCAACTCCTTATGATCTTGGTCAAAAGTAACGTTACTATCGTTGAGGCTTTATTATTGGTGGTTGTAAAGGTTTCAATCTATCTACTAAATACATCAACAAGACAATACTTATAGTAATGTACACACTGCAATTCAATTAAATCAAGCTGAATACTCACATGGGCCATCAAGCAAGGATGTTCTCCCTGTCACGCACCACACCCTTAACAGGCATTATTTTGTTGACATGATCTGACACACTTTTGAGTTGCTTCGGCCAGTCAGGAGTGCGAACAGGTACGTGACACATTCCCTCCTTCCCAAGGTGGGTATCAAGTATGAAGACAGTCCATAAGCATTGGTAATAAAACATCAGGTATGGATACTTGGCCAGCTGAGGTGATCCAGAGGCCTTTTGACGAGGAGTGCAAACACCCATGCATCTTCCTTATTTGTTTTTCTAGGTCAGGGTGTCCCCCTGTAAACACTGCACAGTGTTTGAGGTAGGTGCTTGATTTAGCACCTGTCGGTTCCCAGAGGAAACCATAGAATTTTTAGCAGCTCCATTAGCTCTGGTACTGCCAATGTCCATATTGTTCATTACATGGGCAGCACAATATGGTCAATTGTTTGGGGAGGAGAATAGCTTTAAGGAGATTTTGGACATAGTGAGTTCTGAATAGATGTCCCCGAGGAGGTTAGAAATCCACATTCTGACCAGGATGTAGCCAGGATACAAGCCAGTGTTACAGCAAAGTGTTCTGCTTTCTGAGCAGATACTGAGGGATTGAAGGAGGCCGATTCCAAGGTGGCGAAGGGTCATGATTGTGTATCTTAAATGGGATACTCCTAAGAGTGATAGAGGAACCACCATCCACAAAGCGGGTAAAATCTGGTGTGGGTTTTGGAGAGTCTACAAGGTTTGGTCAAGGGCAGATAAAGAAGTGGTTGCTCAAAAAACAATCATTAGGTGTTCTGGGATCTCCTCTGCAGGGGTACTCAGGAAGGTCGCCGGGTTCACAGTTGAGCAGTAGAAGGTCAGAAAGGGGTCCTTGAGAAGAGCTAACTCATAGCAACTCAGTCAAGCCTGTGTAAGGTGTTGGGTCTGATGGGAGGTCAGAAGGACTACAATAGCATGTGATGAATAGACAGTCGGGGTTTCTGGAGAGAAATATTTGAAGCAGCCGTTACAAGGGATAGCCGGGAGAATTTGTGAGCAGGGTGGGAGGCCCGTAGCGATAGAGTGAAAGAGAGTTGAGTAATAGGCCACTGTCTATCCTTGTGGGTTTGGGGTTAAAACAGCTGTTTCACAGTCCTCTAGAATAGTGGTATACAGGTGGAAGGGCCTGTCATACAATTATCTTCAGAGTGCTGGGGCCGTTCTTAATTCAGTGAAAGCTGACTTTTGTTCTTCATTTAGGGTGAAGGTGTTTGAAGCTTTGTTGGAGCCAAAGTGGTTAACTGTTTGGAGTGTAACGTTACACTTTCGAGCCACTGTCAGCAGTAGTTAACTAGGCCTAAGGCAGCACACATTTGCTTGGCGCTTGTGGGTAAAGGGGAGTCACAAAAGTGGGTGCAATATGCTCCAGGGTCAATTGTCTATCAGGAACACTCAGTAAGGTTCCCAGGAATGTGACTGTGCTGGGTGCGCGGAATCTTGCTGGATGGTATGACATAGAACATAGAAGGATACAGCGCAGTACAGGCCCTTCGGCCCTCGATGTTGCGCCGACCGAATCCTACCTAACCTATACTAGCCCAATAACTTCCAAATGCCTATCCAATGCCCGCTTAAATGACCATAAAGAAGGAGAGTTCACCACTGATACGGGCAGGGCATTCCATGAACTCACAACCCGCTGTGTGAAGAATCTACCCCTAACCTCTGTCCTATACCTACCACCCCTTAATTTAAAGCTATGCCCCTAGTAACACCTGACTCCATTAGCGGTAAAAGGTTCTTAGTATCTACCCTATCTAAACCCCTAATCATCTTATACACTTCTATCAGATCTCCCCTAAACCTTCTCTTCTCCAATGAGAACAGCCCAAGTGCCTCAGCCTTTCCTCATAAGATTTTCCTACCATTCCAGGCAACATCCTGGTAAACCTCCTCTGCACTCGTTCTAAAGCTTCCACATCCTTCCTATAGTATGGCGACCAAAACTGCACACAATACTCCAGATGAGGCCGCACCAGAGTCTTATACAACTGCAACATGACCTCAGGACTCCGGAACTCAATTCCTCTGCCAATAAAGCCCAGTACACCATATGCCTTCCTCACAGCACTATTTACCTGGGTGGCAACTTTCAGAGATCTGTGTACATGGACACCAAGATCCCTCTGCTCATCCACACTACCAAGTAGCCTACCATTAGCCCAGTAATCCATCATCTTGTTATTCCTACCAAAGTGAACGACTTCGCACTTAGCTACATTGAATTCCATTTGCCACATTTCCGCCCAGCTCTGCAACTTATCTATATCCCGCTGTAACCTACCACTTCCTTCCTCACTATCCACAACTCCACCGACTTTTGTGTCATCCGCAAACTTGCTTACCCAGCTTTCAAGTCCTTCCTCTAGATCATTTATAAAGATAACAAAAAGCAATGGTCCCAAAACAGATCCTTGTGGTACACCGCTAGTAACTGCGCTCCAAGATGAACATAATCCATCAACTACTACCCTCTGTCTCCTTCCAGCCAGCCATTCCTAATCCAAACCTCTAATGTATCCTCAATGCCATACCTCCGAAGTTTTAGCATTAGCTACCATGGGGAACCTTATCGAACGCCTGACATATCCTGAAGAAGGGCTCATGCCTGAAACGTCGATTCTCCTGTTCCTTGGATGCTGCATTACCTGCTGCGCTTTTCCAGCAACACATTTTCAGCTCTGATCTCCAGCATCTGCAGTCCTCACTTTCTTCTGGTATGACATATCCCCAACAATGGAGGGCGATCAGGAGATGGTTGGTATCTGATGTGAGCAGATTCCAAAGGAGCAAGTCACCAACATATTGGACAAAGGTGACGCTGCCCAGGAGCCGAAGCTCCGAAAGATGCCAGTGCAATACCTGGGAGAATAAAAGTGGGCGAATGGACAAATCCCTGAGGGAGGCACATCCAAGTGTACTGCTGACCTTTGAAGGTGTAATGGAAAATTATCCATTTACTGTGAAATTGATTATTCATTTACTGTGAAACTTAAAATAGAAAGCTTTGCCTAAATTCAATGCCGTACTGAGCTTTCTAAACGATGCTTTGATGAAGGTCTGCAGTTAGCTGATCTCTGTTTGAATTCTGTAAACATTCAACTCGACCTTGCAATAGTCAAACTCAGTGAAGGCTGAACAACTGTTATGTCTAGGACCAGGGGATGAGAGGACAACTTGAATTTCCCCCAGTCTTTGCCCTTGAGAGTATAATAAGGAACGCTATAAGGCAAGCATCTGTACAATGTTCAGCACTCCTTGCACTGAGGCATCTGGCTTAGTGTAATGAGTCAATCCTGCAGGATTTAAAATAAAGATCCTTTTTTTGCTCTTGCTAATAGTTGAGTCAAGTCAATTTAATTTCCATGACAGAAGGTAAAGGCAAATAAATCTTGGGAATCTGGTCAGAGGGAGAGTGAAGAAAGCATGCTGTAGTTCAACTGGGTGAAAATACAGGCGCTAGCAGGGATACTGCTAAGAATCAATGCAGGATTTGGCACAACCAGGTGTAAAGGCTGGATGATTGTATTCATCTGTCTGAGACTCTGTCCTAATCACCATTCTGGGCATCCTGGCTTTGGGACAGGTAGAATGAGGGTGTTGCAGGGTGATTGGCAGTGGACGAGAACAGCTTGGAGGGACATATCTATCAAGGTTGATATCCCTTCTATTGCTTCTGGTCTTAGGGGGTTCTGGGGGTATTGAAAGCAGTTTTGCCCTGGTATAATCTGGATCATTATAGGCTCTACGGGGAAGTATCCTAGTTCATGCTTGAGGCCGACCAGAGATCAGGAAAGGGATCTTTCGAGGAGTGGTGTTGGGGTTGATGATGGCAGAGTGGGCCCACTATGGTGAAAGGACTGGAATAAATCAGTTAAAATTCCCCTCGGTCAGTTGGTGGGGCACGTCAATGACACTGGGTTCTGACTGCTGCAGTAAACAGTGTGCTAGGAATCCCATGGCCTTTGCTTTATCGCCCTCATTCACAGACAAGGTGGTATGGAGAGAAACCACACCTGGTTGATGACAGAGGTGGACAGGAATGTCCACTAAGAGGACTGATCCTTCTTATATTCAATGTGCCCATTATGGCAATGGTGACAGTGGATCCCAGGAAGGGAGCAAAGGTGGCTGCTAGCTCAGTGGAATCATAGCAAAGGGTTACATGGATCAGGGGTGTGCAGGGGTAGAGTAAAATCCTCTGGCCTCAAATTGACATCCCACCACTGGGGGGGCACAATTGATCCAAAATTGTCTCAGTGATATTACTTTTTTTATTTAGGTTAGATTCCCTAAAGTGTGGAAACAGGCCCTTCGGCCCAACAAGTCCACACCGACCCTCTGAAGAGTAACCCACACAGACCCAACTCCCTCTGACTAATGCACCTAACACTATGGACAATATAGCATGGCCAATCCAGCTGACCTGCACACCTTTGGATTGTGGGAGGAAACCGGAGTACCCAAAGGAAATCCACGCAAACACTGGGAGAACATGCAAACTCCACACACAGTCACCCAAGGTTGGAATTGAACCCAGGTCCCTGGCACTGTGAGGCAGTGGTGCTAACCACTGAGCCACCGTGCCACCCCAATCGTGGTGTCCTCATCAAGGCAGAGAATCTAGACTCAGGAAATACAACAAATCCCTTCCTGCCAGACTGATCCCTAATTCGCTGGTTTGAGGAAATTGGATAGAACGGGTCTGGGGGACAAACTGAACAGTTAGTGGTTCCATTGGGGTATGATCTCTCCTGCCCGGTTAGACCACTGGAGGTTCATGAAGGTTGGTGAGAGCCTAAACCCGTGCCAGTGCATACAGGAGGTTTCCAGTGCTGAAGCTGTGGCCGTGGTATCAATCACAAAGGGGATTTCAAAAGAGAAAATGCTGGAAAATCTCAGCAGGTCTGGCAGCATCTGTAAGAAGAGAAAAGAGCTGATGTTTCAAGTCTAACTGACCCTTTGTCAAAGCTTTGACAACCAGCTTTGACAAAGGGTCAGTTAGACTCGAAACATCAGCTCTTTTTTCTCCTTACAGACACTGCCAGACCTGCTGAGATTTTCCAGCATTTTCTCTTTTTATTTCAGATTCCAGCATCTGCAGTAATTTGCTTTTATAAAGGGGATTTCCTTGCCCTCAACGATGTGAATATTGAGTCACAATTAATTAGAATGGATGGCTTTGAGGTATGTAGGGAAGAGGTGCTGGAAATTCTGGAAAGCGTGAAAATAACTAAGTCACCTGGGCCTGATGACATTTATCCTAGGATTCTCTGGAAAGCAAGGGAGGAGATTGCAGAGCCATTGGCCTTGATTTTTATGTCCTCGTTGACTACAGGAACAGTGCCAGAAGACTGGAGGATAGCAAATGTGGTTCCCTTGTTCAAGAAGGGGAGTAGGGATAACCCTAGTAACTTTAGGCCGGTGAGTCTCACTTCTGTTGTGGGTAAAGTCTTAGAGAGAATTGTAAGGGATAGGATTTATGAACATCTGGATAGAAATAATGTGATCAAGGATAGTCAGCATGGTTTTGTGAAGGGTAGGTCGTGCCTCACAAACCTTATTGAATTCTTTGAGAAGGTGACTAAGGAGGTGGACGAGGGTAAAGCGGTAGATGTGGTGTATATGGATTTTAGTAAGGCGTTTGATAAGGTTACCCATGGTAGGCTACTGCAAAAAATACAGAGGTATGGCATTGATGGTGCATTAGAGGTTTGGATTAGGAATTGGCTGGCTGGAAGAAGACAGAGGGTAGTAGTTGATGGACTAAGTTCATCTTGGAGTGCAGTTACTACCGGTGTTCCGCAAGGATCTGTTTTGGGACCATTGCTGTTTGTCATTTTGATAAATGACCTGGAGGAGGGGCTAGAAGGTTGGGTGAGCAAGTCTGCAGATGGTACAAAAGTCGGTGGAGTTGTTGACAGTGAGGAAGGATGTGGCAGGTTACATTCCAGAAGAAGGGCTTATGCCCGAAACGTCAAATCTCCTTTTCCTTGGATGCTGCCTGACCTGCTGCGCTTTTCCAGCAACACATTTTCAGCTCTGATCTCCAGCATCTGCAGACCTCACTTTCTCCTCCAGTGAGGAAGGATGTGGCAGGTTACAGCGGGAAATAGATAAGCTGCAGAGCTTGGCAGAAAGGTGGCAAATGGAGTTCAATGTAGGTAAGTGTGAAGTGATTCACTTTGGTAAGAATAACAAGAAGATGGAGTACTGGGCTAATGGTCGGATACCTGGCAGTGTGGATGAGCAGAGGAATCTTGGTGTCCATGTACACAGATCTCTGAAAGTTGCCACCAAGGTAATTAGTGCTGTGAAGAAAGCATATGGCGTACTGGCTTTTATTGGGAGAGAAATTGAGTTCCGGAATCCTGAGGTCATGTTGCAGTTGTATAAGACTCTGGTGCGGCCGCATCTGGAGTATGCAGTTTTGGTCACCATACTATAGGAAGGATGTGGAGGCACTGGAACGGGTGCAGAGGAGGTTTACCAGGATGTTGCCTGGTATGGTAGGAAGATCGTATGAGGAAAGGCTGAGTCACTTGAGGCTGTTTTCATTGGAGAAAAGAACGTTTAGGGGTGACTTGATAGAGGTGTACAAGACGATTAGGGGTTTAGACAGGGTTGACAATGAGAACCTTTTTCCATGTATGGAGTCAGCTATTACGAGGGGGCATAGCTTTAAATTAAGGGGTGGTAGGTATAGGACAGATGTTAGGGGTAGATTCTTTACTCAGCGAGTCGTGACTTCATGGAATGCCTTGCCATTAGCAGTGATGGACTCTCCCTCTTTATGGACATTTAAACAGGCATTGGATAGGCATATGGAGGAAAGTGGGCTAGTGTAGGTTAGGTGGGCTTGGGTCGGTGCAACATCGAGGGCCAAAGGGCCTGTACTGCGCTGTATTTTTCTATGTTCAAGCGATCTATCAGTTCATCCTCAGGGTCCTTCACCAATATGGAGTAATTCAGAAGGGAAGGTAGTCAAGCTGAGAAAGGGTTGCTGGTAGAGAAAGGTTGTCTCCTGCTTTGGGGGTCTATTTTGCTGCCAATGATACCTAGCACAACCCTGAGCTGACTTTGGTGTTGCCAAACACGGAAGACCACTATGGTTTTGGAAGCGACTTACTGTTGCAGAAAGGGAGCAAAAGGGGCATGGGTGACTGAGGTGTACTTGGCCCATTCGGGTGAGTGGTACACGTATAACACCATCTATTTACCCACCCAGGGGTATGATGCTGGGCTTCCATATGATGGCCCCGAGAGAGTCAGGGTCTATAACAGGAGCATCAGAGTCCCTGTGATAGAGCTGACGAGGAGGAACACCGTACCATTTCATATTTGGCCTTAGTCTGTTTAGAGTCTTTAATGCTATACCAGTAGCAGATAAGCGCCCTTCTCATTTGTGGGCAGGTGTTGCCCAACCAACCCAAATTATTGGTCCTAACAGGGCTTGTGCCCGAAATGTCGAATCTCCTGTTCCTTGGATGCTGCCTGATCTGGTGCGCTTTAACCAGCAACACATTTTCAGCTATTGGTCCTAACAGCAGTGACCACCTCTTCTGGAACACACTGCAACAGTAGGGCACTAAATGGAGATGAGGGATTTCCTGCATAGGTGGCATTTGTGGAGCAGAACCCATTCCAGAAATCTGAACCCTCCTCCCCCTGCTTTGGGCTCCACTCTAATACTTTAGTTATATCCAGCAGTTGTTCTGCCCCCATGTCTCTCAAAGACGTTAGTCTGTTGCCCTCTAGGTTTTTGATAGAATTCTGAAAGTGACTGGGTTGGTGAAACTTTCTGAAGTCTGGTTCTAGTCAGGGTGGGGATGGTCAATACTTGCAGGGGGCTGACGATCAGGTTGTGGAGGGACAGACTGTGTTAGAGGATAGGGTGAAGGCAATGGTTGTTGGCCCTTGGACTGAGACTGAGGTGATGGAATGCTGGCAGAGGGATTAGGGTATATGGGGGGTACCATTGGGCAGAATTTGCCAATCTTCCTCATCGACGGTGTCATTATTTCAAAACATTATTGGCAGATGAGACATGTCAGGAGATACCTCCATTTTATTCCCACGCAAGAATCCGGCTTGGAATTTCAACCCTGATTCCTGATTTTGCCTTCTTTCTCAGTTTCTCCTGTTTCTCTTTCGGCATCATAATCCTCTATACTGACTCTACAGCACCTTCCAAGACTTAGTGTTTCCCTCACGATCACACACTCTAACCCCTCGTTGAGATGGTGTGTTATTGTCCCAGCTGGCCTGTTTACATTTATTCGTTATTTCCTCAGCAGTCTTTCTCCACACGGGATATTCAAGTTTGTCATTTAGTCCCGATATTATGTTTCCAAATTGCCTTGTCTGTTTTTGAACATTTATGCCCCAAGTTCCTAACATTGGCCAAATTGCATTTCCCAATTTTTTATTTAAACACCTTAACAGACACCCTAACAGTTCCTCAGTTTGGGGGGAAGGGGATCACCCCAGCATAACCGATGCAAAGGTGTTGCAACACCCGACTTCCCAAACATCTATCCAATTTTAAAAGTCTCAACTTACGAAAGTTCTCTAAGTAAGAGTTCAGTGTCCTCAGTCTCCACACCCACTTCCAAGGTCCAGACGTTCACATGGGGGGGGGTTTCCCAGCTTCTAGGAGAAAGTGAGGACTGCAGATGCTGGAGATCAGAGCTGAAAATTTGTTGCCGGAAAAGCACAGCAGGTGAGGCAGCATCCAAGGAGCAAGAGAATCGATGTTTCGGGCATGACCCCTTCTTCAGGAATTAGAAGGAATTCTTCAGGAATATTCCTGAAGAAGGGCTCATGCCCAAAACGCCGATTCTCCTGCTCCTTGGATGCTGCCTGACCTGCTGCACTTTCCCAGCAACACATTTTTCAGCTCGGGTTTCCCATCTTAACAACCGGAAAGAATTATAAGAGATAAGATTTATAATCATGTGGCAAGCAACAATTTGATTTCAGATAGTCAACATGGTTTCATCAAGGACAGGTCGTGTCTCACAAACCTCTGAGCTTTTTGAGATGACCAAGCATGTCGATGAGCGTAGGGCAGTTGACGTGGTATACATGGACTTCAGTAAAGCCTTTGATAAGGTTCCACATGGTAGGCTGTTGAAGAAAATGCAGAGGCATGGAATGGAGGGTGATTTAGCAGTTTGGATTAGAAACGGTCTTTCTGAAAGAAGGCAGCGAGTGGTGGTTGATGGAAAATATTCAGCCTGGAGTCCGGTTATTAGTGGTGTGCCACAAGGGTCTGTTTTGGGACCACTGCTGTTTGTCATATTTATAAATGACTTAGACGCAGGCATAACATAGGTGGATGGATTAGTAAATTTGCAGACGGCACTAAAGTCGGTGGAGAAGTGGTCAGTGTGGAAGAATGTTACAGGTTGCAGGGGGACTTGGATAAACTGCAGAATTGGGCTGAGAGGTGGCAAATGGAGTTCAAAGCAGCTAAATGTGAGGTGATGCACTTTGGGAAGAATAACAGGAAGGCAGAGTACTGGGTCGATGGAAAGATTATTGGTAGTGTGGATGTGCAGAGGCATCTTGGAGTCCATGTACATAGATCCCTGAAAGTTGCCACCCAGGCGGACAGTGCTGTTAAGAAGGCATACAGTGTGTTAGGTTTCATTTGTACAGGGATTGAGTTCTGGAGCCACAATATCATGCTGCAACTATATAAAACACTGGTGCGGCCACACTTGGAATATTGTGTACAGTTCTGCTCCCCATATTTTGGGAAGGATGTGGAAGCATTGGAAAAGGTGCAGAGGAAATTTACCAGGATGTTGCCTGGTCTGGAGGGAAGGTCTTATGAGGAAAGGCTGAGAGACTTGAACCTGTTCTCATTGGCAAGAAGGTGGCTAAGAGAGGACTTGATTGAGACATACAAAATGATCAGAGGATTAGATAGGGTAGACAGTGAAAGTCTTTTTCCTAGGATGACGACGACGACATCAGTGTGTATGAGAGGGCACAACGGCAAACTGATAGATTTAAGACAGATGTCAGAGGCGGGTTCTTTACGCAGAGAGTGGTAAGGGTGTGGAATGCACTACCTGCTAATGTAGTCAACTCAGTCGCATTTGGGAGATTTAAACCATCCTTAGATAAGCACATGGATGATTTTGGGTAAGTGGTGGGGGACGAGCTGAGAATAGTTCACAGGTCGGCGCAACATCGAGGGCTGAAGGGCCTGTTCTGCACTGTATTATTCTATGTTCTAAGGCAGGGTGATTGAGACAGACACAGTTGTTATCCTTTATCATATGTGCTATGTTCCAGAGCCTCAAATCCTGGTATTAAAGGACTCTAACCTCCCTTTGAGAACTTATAACTATGGACTCTAACTTTCCTGAGACAACTCATTGGTGTACAAGTGCGTAAGTTCTCAGATTCCATAACTACAGAGTCAGAAGGAACGACTGAGTGATAGGTTTAGTGAGAGATCAAGGTAAATTTTACCTAGTGGGCCCATCATCTCCCGTTACTGTCACACAGACCATCACTTGCTTAAATCTGCCTTGAGGTTCCACACATGTTTGAATCCCACTCTCATCGCCAAATTTAGGTTCCTTTCTTGAGTTTCTTACAAGCCAGCTTGTAAAAAGCCACATTTTTATTCAGCAAGTATAAGCTTTTTTTGGAGAATCACTTAATACTCTTCGAGGCTTGCTGAGCCATGTCAAGAGATGTCCTTCAATTAAGGGAACAGTCCTCCCTTTAAAACAGGATTTTACATCACAGTCGTGTCAGTCAGTCAGTCATGAATGCAATACACCACCCACTGCCATTCCCCCATAGTCACATGGTATCCTAAAACACGTGAAGTCATTTCTGGAAATAATCTAACATGTGATTAGATTATTCTTCAAGCAGTGCGTGATTAGGTTATTCCTTAAACAACAGCGTTTACAGAGTATAATTAAACTGTTACATCCTGCCTGCAAGACAGGAAACACCCACCCCCGGAGATCAAATTTCTTAATGTCAGCAGAACAAATTAAGCCTTGACCATTTCAGTGGGGCAAGGTTGGATGTGAACCTCGTGTCAATGGATTTAATCCCAGCTTCTAGATTACTAGCCCAGTGACATTAGCAGTACCTCTTCTCCATAACAACTCCAACAACTTCAATTAACTAAAGTGGCTGAGTTGGGCATCCCAAGTTTCTGGGGGCCAGGGAGAACCCCTCCATGATACAGTAGGTCTCTATGTTCAGAAAATGGCTCATAAGACTAATATCAAAAAGCATCCAAAATACTCCTTAAGCAAAGACAGGAAAGAAAATGCGGACATGGAGAACTCAGACTCTGACCCAGTAAGACCAGGCCTGAGTGCAACTGACCCTATATACTAATATTTATAAATGACATGGATGAGGAGGTTGAGGGGTGGGTTAGTAAATTTGCAGATGACACAAAAGGTTGGAGGTGCCGTTGATAGTATAGAGGGCTACTGCAGGCTGCAGCGTGACATAGACAGGATGCAGAGCTAGGCTGAGAAATGGCAGATGGAGTTCAACCTGGATAAATGCGAAGTGATGCATTTTGGAAGGTCGAATTTGAATGTTGAATATAGGATTAAAGACAGGATTCTTGGCAATGTGGAGGATCAGAGGGATCTTGGTGTTCAAGTACACAGATCCCTCAAAGTTGCCACCCAAGTGGATAGGGTTAAGAAAGCATGTGGCAATTTGGCTTTCATTAACAGGATGGGCGGCACGATGGCAAAGTGGTTAGCACTGCTGCCTCACAGCACCAGAGACCCGGTTCAATTCCTGCCTCAGGCGACTGACTGTGTGGAGTTTGCACATTCTCCCCATGTCTGCGTGAGTTTCCTCCGGGTGCTCTGGTTTCCTTCCACAGTCCAAAAATGTGCAGGTTAGGTGAATTGACCATGCTAAATTGCCCGTAGCGTTAGGTGAAGGGGAAAAATGTAGGGGAATGGATCTGGGTGGGTTGCGGATCGGTGTGAACTTGTTTGGCCAAAGGGCCTGTTTCCATACTGTAAGTAATCTAATATAAAACAGGAAGATTGAGTTTAAGAACCGTGAGGTTTTGCTGTAGAATACTCCTTAAGCAAAGACAGGAAAGAAAATGCGGACATGGAGAACTTGGAATTGGAATATTGTGTCCAGTTCTGATCGCCCTACTACAGGAAAGATAGAGGCTTTGGAGAGGGTGCAAAGAAGGTTTACCAGGATGCTGCCTGGACTGGAGGGCTTGCCTAATGAAGAGACATTTGACTAAGCTCAGACTTTTCTCTCTGGAGAGGAGGAGGAAGAGAGGAGACCTGATCGAGTTGCACAAGATAATGAAAGGCATGGATAGAATCAATAGCCAGATACTTTTTCCCAGGGCAGGATTGACTGGCACAAGGGGTCGTAGTTTTAAAGATATTGGGAGAAAGGTATAGACTAGATGTCAGAGGAAGATTCTTCACACAGAGTTATGAATGCATTGCCAGTGGTAGTGGTGGAAGCTGAGTCATTGGGGACATTCAAGTGACCGCTGGACATGCGCATTAGGATTAATCCTCAACACAACATTGTGGGCCAAAGGGCCTGTTCTGTGCTGTACTTTTCTATGTTCTATTTCTATGTTAGGAAAAAAAGGTAATGCGCTTCCTGCGAGATACTCACCACTCCAAGAAATTAACCTGGGCCAATCAGTTGTAAAAAACTGAATCTGAGTCACCTTGCTAACATTTTCAAAAGGGGAGCTAACTTCTTGGATCTCCATTTCCCACTGGAGATCCATCAGTGTGGTAGGTGTGTCAACGACCCAGCACCAAGTGGTTTGCTCCATTACACTGCCCACTGGGAGATGTGACACTTATCCAATAACTATATATTTCACGGGCTGGATCGCAGCAAACAAGCTTCTTTTAAAGTAGTCTTCAACCTTTGTTCCATCGACAAAGTGTACTTTTTTGTTTGGGGGCAAGGGGTGGTCAGAGGAAGGTGGGAGAGAAATTTTTCAATAGTCTTGGGCCACAAATCATTGCCCTGCTGCAATGAGGATGCCACCAAGAACTGGTCTCAGCAGATGACATTATACTGGACAACACCACTGATCCCAACCAGTGCTACATGGTAAAAAATGAGGTCTGCAGATGCTGGAGATCACAGCTGAAAATGTGTTGCTGGTTAAAGCACAGCAGGTTAGGCAGCATCCAAGGAATAGGAAATTCGACGTTTCGGGCATAAGCCCTTCATCAGGAATGAGGAGAGTGTGCCAAGCAGGCTAAGATGAAAGGTAGGGAGGAGGGGCGATGGAGATGTGATAGGTGGAAGGAGGTCAAGGTGAGGGTGATAGGCCGGAGTGGGGTGGGGGCGGAGAGGTCAGGAAGAAGATTGCAGGTTAGGAGGGCGGTGCTGAGTTGAGGGAACCGACTGAGACAAGGTGGGGGGAGGGGAAATGAGGAAACTGGAGAAATCTGAGTTCATTCCTTGTGGTTGGAGGGTTCCCAGGCGGAAGATGAGGCGCTCCTCCTCCAGCCGTCGTGTTGTTATGTTCTGCCAGTGGAGGAGTCCAAGGACCTGCATGTCCTCGGTGGAGTGGGAGGGAGAGTTAAAGTGTTGAGCCACGGGGTGGTTGGGTTGGTTGGTCCGGGCGTCCCAGAGGTGTTCTCTGAAGCGTTCCGCAAGTAAGCGGCCCATCTCCCCAATATAGAGGAGGCCACATCGGGTGCAGCAGATGCAATAGATGATGTGTGTGGAGGTACAGGTGAACTTGTGGCGGATATGGAAGGATCCCTTGGGGCCTTGGAGGGAAGTGAGGGAGGAGGTGTGGGCGCAAGTTTTACATTTCCTGCGGTTGCAGGGGAAGGTGCCAGGAGTGGAGGTTGGGTTGGTGGGGGGTGTGGACCTGACGAGGGAGTCACGAAGGGAGTGGTCTTTGCGGAACGCTGATAGGGGAGGGGAGGGAAATATATCCCTAGTGGTGGGGTCCGTTTGGAGGTGGCGGAAATGACGGCGGATGATACGTTGTATACGGAGGTTGGTGGGGTGGTAGGTGAGAACCAGTGGGGTTCTGTCTTGGTGGCGGTTGGAGGAGCGGGGCTCAAGGGCGGAGGAGCGGGAAGTGGAGTGCTACATGGTAGGCAAAAGTGGGTACTGCAGATGCTGGAGATTAGAGTGATGCTGAAAAAGCACAGGTCAGGCAGCATCTGAGGAGCAAGAAAATCAACGTTTCGGGCAAAAGTCCTTCATCAGTCCTACAAGGTTAAGAGTTAGAGAAGCCATTTTAATATCTGAGACCTGATCGAATTTTCTCAGTGGGACTGGGCCCTGGTTGCCCTGTCAACCACCTTTTTTATTCTTTAATCGAAAAGGGTTTTTTAAAGGGTGGATCACATACATGGGACTTAGAATTGGGCTCAGATTTCTCTATAATCACCACAGATTATAAATTTACTTGGCCTTGGTCACCACTTCTGGGGGAACAGCTGTTGCATTGCAGTGCTGCTGAGATTTGGCATCTCTTGCTTCAGGAGGGTTGTCAGGCACTGAATCTATATTTGCAGCTGAGCAGAAACTTGCTCATCTTCAAACCCTGTTCCAGACACTATATTCGGAGTGATTTATCCCCACTGTCAGGTGCACAGCCTCAACTATTATACGTTCCACAGGCTATTTTAGTGCTTTGGATACTCAAGCAGTCGTCGAAAAATATACTATGACTTGTTAAGCAACCATTTCAAGAGCGCATCCTAGTTGTTTTGGATAAGTGGGTGGCATGGTGGCACAGTGGTTAGCACTGCTGCCTCACAGCACCAGAGATCCGGGTTCAATTCCCACCTCAGGCGACTGACTGTGTGGAGTTTGCACGTTCCCCCCGTGTCTACGTGGGTTTCCTCCGGGTGCTCTGTTTTTTTTTCATCCAAAGATGTGCGGGCAGGTGGATTGGCCACGCTAAATTGCCTGTAGTGTTAGGTAAGGGGTAAATGTAGGGGTATGGGTGGGTGCGCTTCGGCGGGTCGGTGTGGACTTGTTGGGCCGAAGGGCCTGTTTCCACACTGTAAGTAATCTAATCTAATCTAATCTTTCAACGTGCAATGCTAACCTTTTAAGAACTGGAGGAAAGCTAAACATGACAGCATACATACACCTGATAGCAGATGATGACACATCCTTCTCAGATCGTCTCAATGCCTTCTCTGCTCACTAAGCAGAATTTCAGTGGAGAGTTAACACCTATTCTGACAACTCCTATCCCAGTCACTGCATCAGAGGTCAGATCAATTTTCCTTTGTGTAAATCCAAGGAAAGCAAAGGGACCAGACGGAGTACCAGGCCATGCACTCAGCATGCACAGATTAACTGACAGAGGTCTTCTCGGACATCTTCGACCTCTCCCTGCAGCAGGCCACTGTCCCTGCCTGTTTTCAAGAGGGCAAACATCATCCCTGTGCCTAAGGTGACCCATACAGCATGTCTCAATGACGACCGCCCAGTGGTCCTAACTTTAGTGGCCATGAAGTGCTTTGAAAGGCTAGTCATGGCATTAATGAACTCCGGCCTCCTCCACTACTCTTGACCCACTCCAAATTTGTCTGTCGGACCAATGGATCCACTTCAGGTGCCATATCACATGCCCTTAAATACTCCCTCATATCAAGAACAGTTATGTAAGAATCCTACTCATTGACTACAGTTCAGCCTGCAACACTATTAACCCCTTGAGACTGATTATTTGAGTGATCTCGGACTTAGCCCCACTATCTACAATTGGATCCTCTGTGGCCAGTGGGTCAGGAAACTATCAATAAGCTTGGGGACAATTCTAACACTCAGCACTAGAGAAGGTATAGAAGCCTGAACACACGCACCAACCAGTTTTGAAACATTTGAAACTGTTGTTAGAATACTGAATGGACTCAAACTCTTAACATTCGCCTGCACCCGTGTTTTTGTTTTTGCTGGTTTACCTATTATTTACTTATCGATGCTCCTTAACTATGTGATCTGTCTGTATTGCTCGCAATACAAAGCTTTTCACTGTGCCTTGGTACACTTGACAATAAATTCAACTGCTTCATCTCTTGCTGTCCAAGAATCCAGTTTTGTGGTACATGGTCCTGAAAAGTCTGGACTACAAATCAATTGCAGAGGTGCACTGGAGCTACATCAAATCCAAATCTTGTTTGCCAGTGGAAATGAAGTGTTACAGCCTCTGCTAGTACGACTGTCCTATTGGTGATAGAAGCAGGTCTCAACAGGATGTGGTCAGTTGATTCTCTCTCCTGCCCTGGCCATAATATATTTAACAAGGAACACCCCAAAAATTGACAGTAGCTTGAAAAACCACAAAACACATCACTTTATCTATTTTATCTATTCTCAAAGCCCCTATGGAACAGCCCCATCTCTAGTTGATTTCCACCACCACTGAAATGGATTAGAAGAAAATACCATTGGAGGATGAAATTTGAATTTGCAACTCTTCAAAATACAAGCATCAATTCTCAGTCCCCAGGGTTTACTAGAAAGCTTTAATCAATATAAACAGCTGGTAGGCTCACATTTCAGCCTCGTATGCTTGTCACTTGCTTCACTCATGGGTTTCATTAGTGATAGGATACAAGCATCCCATCTGATAATGTCTGGAGTAAGGGCTAATGCCATTGCTCTCAAACCCAAGACGTGATCCGTATAAAATGCAGAGAAGATTTCTCAGGTGGCTTCTTTCCCCCTCTACAAGCAACAGTCATCGTAAGCTTGAAGAAAAATTCCACTGCCATGGACATTTTGGTGAATCATCAAGTGATTGAAACAAAGAAGAACACTGCTGAATGGTTATGGTCAGAAATCACCATAAAACACCAGATTATAATCCAACCTGACAAAAAGAGCAGTATTCTGAAAGCTTGTGATTCCAAATAAATCTATTGGGACTATAACCTAATGTCATGTGACTTCTGACCTAATCTACCCAAATCCAGCACCATCACTTCACTCTATGGTTACAGCAGACAGACCACCTGAAGTACATTTGACATTTGTACTTTAAGCTCAGTTTTTTGAGCAAACAGTTCAATGTTATCAATGCAATATCTTACCCAAGGGACTGAAATTTAGAGAGATTGAACAAGCCAGGCTGTCTTTCTTTATAGGGAGAAAGTGAGGACTGCAGATGCTGGAGACGAGAGTTAAAAAATGTCGTGCTGGAAAAACACAGCAGGCCAGGCAGCATCTGAGGAGCAGGAGAATCGACGTTTCGGGCACTAGCCCTTCTTCAGGCTTCCCCGGCCCCCAACGCCTTATCTTCACGATGGATATCCAGTCCCTATACACGAAGGCCTCCAAGCCCTCCGCTTCTTCCTCTCCCGCCAACCCAAACAGTACCCTTCCATTGACACCCTCCTTCGACTGACTGAACTCGTCCTCACTCTTAACAACTTCTTCCAATTCTCCCACTTCCTCCAAACCAAAGGAGTAGCCATGGGCACCCACATGGGCCCCAGTTATGCCTGCCTCTTGGTCAGATATGTGGAACAGTCCATCTTCCGCAGCTACACTGGCACCACCCCCCACCTTTTCCTCCGCCACATCGATGATTATATTGGCAATACCTCATGCTCCCACAAGGAGGTTGAACAGTTCATCCACTTTACTAACACCTTCCACCCGACATCAAACTTACCTGGACCATCTCAGACTCCTCCCTCCCCTTCCTAGACCTCTCCATTTCTATCTCGGGCAACCAACTCAACACATTTACTACAAACAGACCGACTCCCACAGCTACCTAGATTACACCTCCTCCCACCCTGCCCCCTGTAAAAAAACACCATCCCATATTCTCAATTCCTTTGCCTCCGCCACATCTGCACCCAGGAGGACCAATTTCAATACCGAACAACCCAGATGGCCTCCTTCTTCAAAGACCGCAATTTCCCCTCCGATGTGGTTGACGATGCTCTCCACCGCATCTCCTCCACTTCCCACACGTCCGCCCTTGAACCCCGCCCCTCCAATCGCCACCAGGACAGAACCCCACTGGTCCTCACCTTCTACCCCACCAACCTCCAGATACATCATATCATCCTCCATCATTTCTGCCACCTCCAAACAGACCCCACCACCAGGGATATATTTCCCTCCCCTCCCCTATCAGCGTTCCAGAGAGACCACTCCCTCCGCGACTCCCTCGTCAGGTCCACACCCCCCCACCAACCCAACCTCCACTCCCAGCACCCTCCCCTGCAACCGCAAGAAATGCAAAACTTGCACCCACACCTCCCTCCAAGGCACCAATGGATCCTTCTATATCCGTTGCAAATTGACCTGCACCTCCACACACATCATTTACTGCATCCGCTGCACCCAATGGGGTCTTCTCTACATTGGGGAGACAGACCACCTACTTGCCGAACATTTCAGGGAACATCTCTGGGACACCCGCACCAACCAACCCAACCGCCCCATGGCTGAACACTTTAACTCCCCCTCCCACTCTGCCAAGGACATGTAGGTCCTTGATCTCCTCCATCGCCAGACCCTGGTCACATGACGCCTGAAGGAAGAGCACCTCATTTTCTGCCTAGGAGCCCTCCTACCACACGGTATGAATGTAGATTTCTCCAGCTTCCTCATTTCCCCTCCCTCCACCTTATCTCAGTCCCAACCCCCCCCTTAAATAAATTAATTTCTTGTTACTCGCAAACATGTCACAAGACTGTTGCCAATTGATGCATAGGATTGTTGTACTAGTGTAATGGAACTCTCTCTGCTTTAGAGAAGAAGTACACTCCAACAGTTGATGTGCAATACCATCCAGGACTACATAAACTATCATAGCATACACTTCAAATGATGCAGTACAGACTTTTCCAGCATTTGTATTAAGCATTGCAGGTCAGAGTATAATTCACAGATCACTTGGGTATCCAAAACACAAAAGGAGTTGCCTAAAGTTTTGACCAGAATCATTTCAGAGGGTATCCCCAGTTGTCAAATATACATCTTCGGATAAGTGGAATGAGACAAAACCTTTGAAGTGGCTTTGATTCAGACTCAAAGTGGATTATGAAGGAACATCTTGCAATAGTCACAAGTCAGCTGAACATGAGCAGTGTCCCTATGTCAACCAGAGGTCTTTGTGGGCAATATGTAAAGATGGCAAAGTAACCCATAATTCCCTGAAGGGCTTTTGTCCCGAAACGTTGATTTTCCTGCTCCTCGGATGTTGCCTGACCTGCTGCACTTTTCCAGCACCACTACCCTCGCAACCCATAATTGTCAATTCATAAACTGACACCAGACCCATAGCAAAGTGATTTGACAATTTTCCAGAGGGCAGTTAAGGGTGGGTAATAAATGCTAGCCGGCCAATGACATCTACATCCCATGAATAAATTTTAATAAGGGCTAAATGTGTATGTGATCAATTCTACTTTATTGGCACCTACATAACTTTTTCATTCCCCCTCCTCTAGTTATTCACAGACATTGGAGAAGGTGAAAACTGAGTCCAGTGTCATCCATTTGTTCTGGTGCTTTTGAAAGATCAGGAGAAACAAATTTAAGAAAGACTATACTATGATGATTTCCAGCATTGTTACAACTAAAATCACTGTATTGGGAGAAATCCTTCTAGAGATATTTTGATAGTCTTATTGGGATGGCCAGAGTGGCCACAATCCTTGTCTATTGCTTAGACTCTTGAATGCATTTTTGTCCTCAAGTCTTGTTACATTGATGCCTGCAATGGGTCTGAATCACGAGAGAATGTATTGCAGACACCACCTTAAAACCAGTATCCACTAGGGATCAGGTGAGAGAGACTAATTTTCATACAAGTGGCAGAAATGCCATTTTCCCTTATACATTGAAGCACATCTCAACCAAGACACTTGTGACATCTTCATTTCTTCTATGCAGTACTGGGTAGTCAGCCTTTTTTATGCTGTCCCTTTAGTTTGTTACTGCCTACCCCCAAGCTTGAATCTGTGGAACCTTATCCATGGAATGTTGCTGGCAAGGTCAGCATTTAAGATTTTTTTTCCTATCTCCCCTGACACTTGTGTTGCATGAATCGTTAATCCATGTCAGAGGATAGTCAACCACATTGCTGTGGAACACGCAGGGCAGACGAAATAAAGCCATGCCCTCTTTTAAAAAGGGTCATTGGTGATCCAGATGGGTCTTTTCACTTAAAAATGAAGCGTTCAGGACATCATTATGAGGATTAACTTTCAACTTCCACCAGCTGCCATGGTCATGTTTGAACCAATGTCCCCAGACAAAAACCTTGAGCTGAACTAATGTCTAAATTCCACCTAGACAAATGAACCAAATCCTGCAACTTATTCTAAAAGTGAAAGACTTAACAGCAATCTAAGTTTGTTCAATGTCTCTTTTCAGATGCATGACACTAATCTTTTCCTATAAATTGTGTCTTATGATTCTTCTCCACAACTACCTGATGAAAGAGCAGCATCTAAAGGCTGCAACTACTAATAAGCCTGTTGGGCTATAAACCTAGTGCTGTCTGATTTTTAACTAGTCTAGCTGCCACTATAACATTCAAATGTTTGTGACATTGGAACAAGATTGAATGGGCAAACATTATCTTATGTACCTCACGTTAAAACCCCAAATTTTCTTAATAAAACTAGGACAGAATAGTATCACATGCCAGGATGAGAAAAGCCTTTTGTTCTTGCTTGTGGCCAGTTTTTAGTCACCAACACAATTGTTGGAGAAATATTATTTCAAATCAGAGTACCCCCCCCATCCACCTCCAGCGCCTTTACCACTTGGGGATATTTTTTGCTTAAAAATTTATCTTTTTCTGGCGGCCACACGCAGCCTTTAGCCTTTCCCCCATCCTCCCCTGTCCCCTACCTCCCGCCCTGTCACCGTCTTTGTTTAATTTAATCTCTGCTTTTTAAATCACTCACTCTCTCCCGCACGGGGCCGTCTCTGGGGAAAGGGCGTTACCGGCCGCGCCTTAAATACCCGCCGGCGGTTGGTGGCGGGAGTTGCCATGGAGACAGGATCTGACGGTTGGTCTTGGCGCTAAAATTAAAGTCGCGAGCGCTCGGGTGATCAATGGGAGGCCATCGAGGAGACAAGGGTGAGTTATCAGAGTGTGAGGCAGAGAATAAAAGACCAACCAGAAATGTGGGGCCCACCGACAGATAATTAACTGGAAAAGCGATGTCCAGCACTTGTAATGTCAGGGAGGCTGTGGGACATTTCAGTGTTAACCACCAAGAGTGGCTTGGCATCAGCACCACTTACTGAGCTGACCCTAAAGCACAGAGCTTCCTCCTGCCTGGGACTGCACAAGTGATAAGGAATGAACAACATGGAAAAAAATTTACTTGACTTCATCCTAGCAATGATCATTCTACAATCCTTGTGGAGACAAAGTTGCAACACCACATTGAGATTATCTTTCATCCTATTGTACAGCATTATCACATTGCTAAATGCAATAGATTTCTGACAGATCTTGCAACTCAATTCTGGACATCCATGAGGTGCTGTTGGCCATCAATCAAATTGTACTCTAAGGCAATTTGTAATCGCATGGCCCAGCATACTCATCAAACCAAGGGATCGAACAATTACGAGGTTCAATGGTGCAGCACTGGGCACACCTACAAATGATGTGTCTGCATGATAAAGTGACAAAATACAGTTATTTGCTAAACAGCAGATAGTCATACAGATATACAGTATGGAAACAGACCCTTCAGTCTAATTTACCCATGTCAACCAGATATCCTAATCTAATCTAGTCCTATTTGTCAACACTTGGCCCATATCCCTCTAAACCCTTCCTGTTCATATACCCATCCAGATACCTTTTGAATGTCATTGTATCGGCCTCCACTACTTCCTCTGGCAGCTCATTCCATACACGCAACACCCTGTGTGTGAAAATATTGCCCCTTATACCCCTTTTAAATCTTTTCCCTCTCACCTTCTGGTTCTGGACCCACCCTGGGGAAAAGACATTCTTTCCACGTCCTTCATGATTTTTAAGGGCAGCCCTCAGCCTCTGACACTCCAGGGAAAACAGTACCAGCCTATTCAGCCTTTTCCTGTAGCTCAAACCCTGCAATCCTGGCAACAACCTTGTAAATGTTTTCTGAACTCTTTCAAGTTTCACAACATCCTTCTGATAGGAGGGAGACCAGAATTGCACACAATGATAGACAGGGCCAAGTGATTTCACAACCAACAGTTCAGACCTAAGCTCTGCAATTTACCATGTCTGGTCGTGAATAGAGGCAGACAATTAAACAATTCTCTAGAGGAGAAGGCTGTACAAATATCTCCATCCTCAATTATGGAGGACCTTATCACATTAGTGCAAAGATAAGGCTAAGCATTTATGACAGGCTGCATTGAGAATACTGAGTGAAAGGGTTTAGAGGGGGTGATTTGTTGGAATGGAATCCAGCATAGTTTTGTTTATAGTAACATGTAGAAGGCTCAATTTAGGACAGCACAGTGCTGGATCTGATTCTGGGAAAGAAGCTGGATGAGTGTTTGATGTAGCAGTAGGGGAACATTTTCGTGATAGTGAAAACAACATGGTTCAAATGAAAAGGGCAAGTGGAAAGGTTGTGGCTTGCAAAAAACACTTTGAATGGGGGGGAAGGCATATTTTATTAAAATAAAGCAGGAACTGGCCAAAGTGGACTGGGAACAGTTCCTTGCAAATAATTCTATAGTGGAGCAGTGGGATCATCCCAGGTTGCTGCAGGAAGAAGGGCAGGAAATTGCAGGAGCTCTGACAAAAATTTTTAATTCCTCTCTGGCCTCAGGTGAAGTACCAGAGGACTGGAGAATGACTAATGCAAGTCAGGAAAAGGAACGACTGGCAAATGGTAGCCTCTTAAAAGTGCAATTTGAAGAGTCAAGGGACAGTATGTTCCTGTTAGGATAAAGAGAAAAGCTGACAGGTATAAGGATCCCTCGCTGACGAGGGATATTAAAGCTCTAGTCAGGAAAAAGAAACTGCTATCGGGCTCAAGTGAATCCCTCGATGACTTTAAATAGTGTAGCAGCACATTTCGAGTCACAGAGATGTACAGCATGGAAACAGACACTTCAGTCCAACTAGTCCATGCTGACCAGATGTCCTAAATTAATCTAGTCCCATTTACTAGCAATTGGCCCATATCGCTCTAAGCCCTTCCTATTCATGTACCCATCCAGGTGCCTTTTAAATATTGTCATTGTCCCAGTCTCCACCACTTCTTCTGGCAGCTCATTCCATTTACTCACCACCCTTTGCGTCAAAAAGTTGCCCCTTAGGTTATTTTTAAATCTTTCCCCTCTCATCCTCAACCTATACACTTTAGTTCTGGAGATTACTTACATTGTGGAAACAAGCCCTTCAGCCCAAAAAGTCCACACCGATCTGCCGAAGCGCAAATCACCCAGACCCATTCCCCTCCATTTCCCCTTTCACCTAAAAACTACAGGCAATTTAGCCTCGCCAATTAGCTGCACATTTTTGGATTGTGGGAGGAAACCCACGCAGACACAGGAAGAATGTGCAAACTCCACACAGAGAGTCGCCTGATGCAGGAAATGAACCCAAGTCTCTGGCGCTGTGAGGAAGCAGTGCTAACCACTGTGCCACCATGCAACCCACAAGTCCCCCAACCCAGGGAAAAAACAATGTCTGCAGATACTGGAAACCAGATTCTGGATTCGAGTGGTGCTGGAAGAGAACAGCAGTTCAGGCAGCATCCGAGGAGCAGTAAAATTGTGACGTCACAGTGTGAACCCAGGGAAAAAGCCTCATCAATTTTCCCCATCTATGCCCCTCATGATTTTATAAACCTCTATTTTATAATCCTCAGCCTCCGATGCTCCAAGGAAAACAGCCCCAACCTATTCAGCTTCTGCCTATTGCTCAAACCCTCCAACCATGGCAACATCCCTGTAAATATTTTCAGAACCTTTTCAAGTTACAGAACATCCTTCCAAAGGAGGGAGACCACACAATACTTCAAACGTGGCCTAACCAATGTTCTGTACAGCCACAGCATGACCTCTCAACTCCTATACTCAAAGCTTTGACCAATAAAGAAAGCATTTCAAACACATTCTTCATTATTCTATCTACCTGAAACTCCACTTTTAAGGAACTATGAACCTGCACTCCATGGTTTCTTTGTTGAGCAACACTCCCCAGGACCTTACCCTTAAGTGTTTATGTCTTGGCCTCATTTACCTTTCCAAAATTCAGCATCTCACATTTATCTAAATTTAATTCCATCTGCCAGTCCTTGGCCCATCTGATCAGGACCCTGTTGTACTCTGAGCTAACTTCTTTGCTGTCCACCACTACATCTTGATGTCACTAAATCATTTACAGGTATACAAATGATGAAAGGTAGTGGACCCAGCACAACATTGCTAACAGGTCTAGATGGGCTTCAGTTTGGTTTCACAGGTCAGCGTGACACCGAAGGCCAAAGTGCTATACTGCACTGTAATGTTCTATGTGCTATAAGGTCACCGTCACAGCGCTAGCTCTAAGATATTTGCAAAATTCACCAACTTTTATACACATGGCAGGTGACTTTGGCACTATCGGATCCATGATACAAAATGGCACAGGAACAGAGCCCACCAAGACTGCGCTGATTCCTACTCTCTTTTTTAAGACATGCTACTTGTTGCCTAATGTAGTTTCTGTCCTCCTGTTCCATTTCCTGTTCAGGTGCCTATCAAGATGCACCTTAAATGTTTATAATATGACTGCTTCCACTGTTTGGACAAGCAATCCATTGCAGTAATCAATTTTAGTAACATTCCATATCCCAAACGGGTTCCCTTGCTCAAGTGAGAATGTCTCTCCTGCACAAATGATTGACCTGTTTACGTCTACCCAGCCTTCAAATCTCGACCCTCCCTTTGGTACCCTGGTTGGAGAGGAGTAGAAGAAGGGCTCATGCCCGAAACATTGATTCTCCTGCACCTTGAATGCTGCCTGACCTGCTGCGCTTTTCCAGCAACACATTTTCAGCTCTGATCTCCAGCATCTGCAGTCCTCACTTTCTCCTAGGAGAAGTAGACATATCCCTGCTAAGCCCATCATAATACTATTAATCTCCCTTGGTAACCCCATCCTGTCATCTTACTGGAGGCAACTTTAGAGACACACGATGTATCGATAGCAGAGCCGGCAACACAGAAGTACAGATTAAAGTTTTTAATCAGTCCTTCTTAGTCCTTTTCCTCTTTCTTTCCTTGGTGCATCTTCCACTGTTTACAGTGGCTCAGGTGAATCCAGCAATCTTTTCCCTTTCGGAACAACACCTAGAATGGTCCTTTCCAGTGGGGTCCCAGCTTCGGAGTAGGACCCACTCGCCAGTCTTTACTCCTTTCTAGTCACTGTCGCGATCAGGTTTCCTTCACCTGTAAGTGAAGAGACTTTCGAGACATCGTTAGTTGTTTGAAATAACGCTGCATTTAATCTCCCACTATATGCAGATCAACCTGGGGTGATGGAGCATCGTTGCTGTCGCATGAAGTTTGTCCAGGGTAACCACACATTATCTACATTGATGACTGTATCGGCGCTGCCTTGTGCTCCCACGAGGAGGTTGAACAGTTCATCAACTTTACCAACACCTTCCATCCCGACCTCAAATTCACCTGGACTGTCTCAGACTCCTCCCTCCCCGTCATCGACCTTTCCATTTCTATCTCGGGCGACCAAATCAACACAGACATCTACTATAAACCGACTGACTCCCGCAGCTACCTGGACTACACCTCCTCCCACCCTGCCCCCTGTAAAAACGCCATCCCATATTCCCAATTCCTTCGTCTCCGCCGCATCTGCTCCCAGGAGGACCAGTTCCAATACCGTACAGCCCAGATGGCCTCCTTCTTCAAATACCGCAGATTCCCCCCAGACGTGATCAACGATGCCCTCCACCGCATCTCCTCCACTTCCCGCTCCTCTGCCCTTGAGCCCCGCCCCTCCAACCACCACCAGGACGGAACACCACTGGTTCTCACCTACCACCCCACCAACCTCCGTATACAGCGTATCATCTGCCGTCATTTCTGCCACCTCCAAACGGACCCCACCACCAGGGATATATTTCCCTCCCCTCCCCTATCAGCGTTCCGCAAAGACCACTCCCTTCGTGACTCCCTCGTCAAGTCCACACCCCCAACCAACCCAACCTCCACTCCTGGCACCTTCCCCTGCAACTGCAGGAAATGTAAAACTTGCGCCCACACCTCCTCCCTTACCTCTCTCCAAGGGCCCAAGGGATCCTTCCATATCCGCCACAAATTCACCTGCACCTCCACACACATCATCTATTGCATCTGCTGCACCCGATGTGGCCTCCTCTATATTGGGGTGACGGGCCGCCTACTTGCGGAATGCTTCAGGGAACACCTCTGGGACGCCCGGACCAATCAACCCAACCACCCCGTGGCTCAACACTTTAACTCTCCCTCCCACTCCAACAAGGACATGCAGGTCCTTGGACTCCTCCATCGCCAGAACATAACAACACGACGGTTGGAGGAAGAGCGCCTCATCTTCCGCCTGGGAACCCTCTGACCACAAGGGATAAACTCAGATTTCTCCAGTTTCCTCATTTCCCCTCCCCTCACCTCATCTCAGTCGATTCCCTCGAACTCAGCACCGCCCCCCCCTAACCTGCAATTTTCTTCCTGACCTCTCCGCCCCCACCCCACTCCGGCCTATCACCCTCACCTTGACCTCCTTCCACCTATCACATCTCCATCGCCCCTCCCCCAAGTCCCTCCTCCCTACCTTTTATCTTAGCCTGCTGGACACACTTTCCTCATTCCTGATGAAGGGCTTGTGCCCGAAACGTCAAATTTCCTGTTTCTTGGATGCTGCCTGACCTGCTGCGCTTTAACCAGCAACACATTTTCAGCTCTAACCACACATTATTTCAGCTGCTGTGAGACCCGTACCGGTTTGGTGAGTAATGCGTATGTGGTACAGGGTGAGGGGGCAGAACCTTTAGCCAATTCAGTCCTGTTTCTAGAATGAGTTTAGCAACTTTGTCCTTCAGAATTCCACTTACACATTCTGCTATTCCCGCTGCCTTTGGACGATGTACACAATAGAACTGCTGGTCAATGTTGAGTAAGGTACACAGTTCTTGGTTAATCTTTCCATTATCAGGTGATCATTATTGAGGCATGCCAAAGCAGGAGATTATTTATTTTAGGAGAATTTGGGTCCATTTAGTTGTTTGTTATTAGTTGTTGGGAAAGCCTGTATCCATTTGCTGAATGTATCTATGATGACAAGGCAATATTTTTACCATTGCACTCGTGGTAATTCTATAAAGTCCAGTTGTAAAGTGTTGACGGGGCCACTTGGGACTGGAGTTCTTTGTTACATCGAATCAGTTTCCCTGGGTTAACCTTCTGGCATACAAGACAATGCCTGGCCCTTTGTTCAGCTGCCTCATTTAGGTGTGGGCTCCACCATGTTTGTAATAAGAGCGCTCACTCCTCCATTTCCCAAGTGAGTGTCTGTGTGTAAATTGTCAACGAACAAAGGCATTTTGTCTGGCTGGGGTATGCCAGTGACCGGGATTGCATACAGCAATATTTCTGCCACATATCTTTTTCTGAAGCGGGGTGTCCCCTGACGTTGTAAAATAGTGGACATGCTTGGAGAACCAGCATCATTTCTGTCGGAATCTTCCCGACTATCAAATAAAGTCTGGAGTCCAGACATGTCCAATGGTGCATGAGAGACAGTTTTCTCACTTTTGTCTTTAGTAGGCTTTGATTTAAGTTCATACATTTCACATAAAGCCTTCAAAACCTTCTAACGAAGGGTTTTCCCTTTATCATTCTTACATTTAGCAGTGTGTTCCGAAGAAATTTGACACGATTTTTCATTTAATCAGGTGCCGCCATCCTCCAATTAGCAATTAAATCTTTCCATTTTTGCAAAATTTTAGACTTCCACACCTCTGCCTCTGCTTTTGAACATTTATCTAGATCCAAGATCCCCCCAATGGCCATTGTTCATTTCCCAATAACTTGTTCAGTCAAGCGCTCAATCTTCGATAATTTAACCCATCATGTGGATTGTCGTGACAAATATTTCCTAACTGGTACCAAAGACCCCATGTATCAAATATCTGTCCCATTTGTCTAAATGTACTCTAACCATTTTCGATTTACCAACAATACACGCAAATCAATTCTGGATAGTCATCCACATTCCTGCATGCTGTTTGTGAGACAGAATGTTGCCCCCAACCTCTTCCAGAATGTTCAGCTTCTTGGAGAAAAACACTATAGTTTAACCCTTTAACATTACATTAATGTCCGGAAAGATAGCTGCAAATGTGTTGCTGGTCAAAGCACAGCAGGTTAGGCAGCATCTCAGGAATAGAGAATTCGACGTTTCGAGCATAAGCCCTTCATCAGGGCTTATGCTCGAAACGTCGAATTCTCTATTCCTGAGATGCTGCCTAACCTGCTGTGCTTTGACCAGCAACACATTTGCAGCTGTGATCTCCAGCATCTGCAGACCTCATTTTTTACTTGTCCGGAAAGATAGTACAACTTAATCTTTTAACATTACAAAGGAAGCTCAACACTTCACAAAATGATGGCTGAGAATTCACAAAATGGTGGCCCAGGGACAAACACCAACGCAGACACATAACTGCCACTGGTTTGGAAACACATGTCATGCAGCAATAAATTGGTGGTAGAAAGAAGCTATGTGCAAACACTGCAACATAAAAAAGAATATATTAAGTGGGTGTATTTGAGGAAGACAATACAAATATCATGCAGTGAAAGTATAGGAAGAAATTCTAAACACTATGAAAAGGGAAAGAAAAAAGCCCAAACTTGCAATCCAGTGAGAACATAGAAAGGTACAGCACAGAATAGGCACTTTGGCCCACGATGTTGTGCCATAGGTTAATCCTAATGTAAAATAAAATAACTTAACCTATGCACCCCTCAACTCACTGCTATCCATGTGAATGTCCAGCAGTCGCTTAAATGTCCCTAACGACTCAGCTTCCACCACCACCATTGGCAACGCATTCCATGCATTCACAACTCTCTGCGTGAAGAAACTTTCTCTGACGTCCCCTCTATACCTTTCTCCTAATATCTTAAAACTATGACCGCTCGTAGCCATCAATCCTGCCCTGGGTAAAAGTCTCTGGCTATTGACTCTATCTATTCCTGTCCACCTTGATCAGGTCTCCTCTCTTCTTCCTTCTCTCCAGAGAGAAAACTCCAAGTTCAGTCAACTTCTCTTCATTAGGCAAGCCCTCCAGTCCAGGCAGCATCCTGCTAAACCTTCTTTGCACCCTCTCCAAAGCCTCTGTATCTTTCCTATAGTAGGGCGACCAGAACTGGACACAATATTCCAAGTGTGGTCTCACCAGAGACTTGTAGAGCTGCAGCAAAACCTCGTGGCTCTTAAATTCAATCCCCCTGTTAATGAAAGCCTAAACAACACATGCTTTCTTAACAACCCTATCCACTTGGGTGGCAACTTTGATCTATGTACTTGCACACCCAGATCCCTCTGTTCCGCCACTCTGGCAAGAATTCTGTCTTTAATCCGATATTCAGCATTCGGGGTAGACCTTCCAAAGTGCATCACTTCGCATTTATCCAGGTTGAACTCTATTTGCCATTTCTCAGCCCAGCTCTGCATCCTGCCTATGTCGCGCTGCAGCCTGCAGTAGCCCTCGATACTATCAACGACACCTCCAACCTTAGTGTCATCTGCAAATTTACTCACCCATCCCTCAATCTCCTCATCCAAGTCATTTATAAAAACTCAAAAGAGCAGAGGCCCAAGAACGCCACTCAACACTCCTCCAGGCAGAATATTTTCCATCTACAACCACTTTTTGCCTTCTGTCAGCCAACCAATTCTGAATTCAGATAGCCAAATCTACCTGTATCCCTTATTTCCTGACTTTATGAATGAGCCTACCGTGGGGAACCCTATCAAATGCTTTGCTGAAATCCATATACACCACATCCATTGCTCGACCGTTGTCGACCTGTCTTGACACCTCTCAAAGAACTCAATAAGATTTGTGAGGCATGACCTGCCCCTTACAAAGGCGTGCTGACTGCCTTTAATCACACTATGCTTTGCCAAATCGTCCTAAATCCTATCCCTCAGAATTCTTTCCACAACTTTGCTGACCACAGACGTAAGACTGACTGGTCTGTAATTGCAAGGGATTTCCATATTCCTCTTCTTGAAAAGTGGAACAACGTTTGTCTCCTTCCAATCCTCCGGTACAACTCCTGTGGAGAATGAGGAGGCAAATAGCCTCTACAGTGGCTCGGCAACCTCTTTTCTTGCTTCCCGAAGCAGCCTAGGATAAATCTGATCTGGGCTGAAAATGTGTTGCTGGTTAAAGCACAGCAGGTCAGGCAGCATCCAAGGAACAGGAAATTCAACGTTTCGGGCCAGAGCCCTTCATCAGGAATGAGGAGAGGGTGCCAGGCAGGCTCAGATAAAAGGTGGAGGGGAGGGACTTGGGGGAGGGGCGATGGAGATGTGATAGGTGGAAGGAGGTCAAGGTGAGGGTGATAGGCCGGAGAGGGGATGGGGGCAGAGAGGTCAGGAAGAGGATTGCAGGTTAGGAGGGCGGTGCTGAGTCCAAGGGAATCGACTGAGACAAGGTGGGGGGAGGGGAAATGAGGAAACTGGAGAAATCCGAGTTCTCGAAAAATCTGCAGACCTCACTTTTTACTCGAACTCCAGCATCTGCAGACCTCACTTTTTACACTTAAATCTAATCTGGCCCTGGGGACTTATCAGTCTTAATGTTTTCCAAACTTTAGCACATCAACTTCATTAATCTTGATCTGGTCAAGACTGTATCCCAGCTCCTCTAAGTTTTCATTTACAACAAGTTCCCTTTCCTTGGTGAAAACCGAAGCAAAGAACTCACTTAGGGCTTCCCCTATCTGCTCAGACTCCATGCACATGTTCCCTCCGCTATCCCTGATTGGCCCTACCTGCTCACTGAGTATTCTCTTATTCCTCACATATGAGTTAAAACGTCTTTAGGTTCTCCCTAATCCTTCTTGCCAAGCCTTTTTCGTCTCCCTTCCTGGCTCTCCTCAGTCCATTTCTGAGCTCCTTTCTGGCAAGTCTGTAATCCTCTAAAGCTGTGCTAGATCCTTGCTTCCTCCACCTTCCGTAAGCTGTCTTCTTCCATTTGACGAGAAACTCCTCCACTCTCGTCATCCAAGGTTCCTTAATCTTACCCCTTCTTACCTGTCTCAGAGGAACAAATTTGTGCATCACTCGCAACAACTGCTCCTTAAATAGTCTCCACATGTCTGCTGTGCCCTTTCTGTGGAACAAATGCTCCCAGTCTGTACTTCCAACTCCTGTCTAATAGCGTCATAATTTGCTTTTCCCCTATTAAATATCTTCCCTTTGTAACTGCTCCTTTCACTCTCCAAGGCTATGCTAAATGTGAGGCAGTTGTGACCACTTTCACCAAAGTGCTGTCCCACTACGAGATCTGACACCTGTCCTGGCTCGTTTCCGAGCACCAAATCCAAAATGGCCTCTTCCATCGACTGGACACAATATTCCAACTATGGTCTCACCAGGGACCTGTAGAGCTTTAGCAAAGCCTCATGGCTCTTAAACTCGATCCCCCTGTTAATGAAAGCCAAAATACCATATGCGTTCTTCACAGCCCTATCTACTTGGGTGGCAACCTTGAAGGAGCTATGTATTTGCATACCCAGACCCCTCTGTTCCTCCACACTGCCAAGAATCCTGTCTTTAATCCTATATGTGGCATTCAAGTTCGGCCTTCCAAAATGCATCACTTCACATTTATCCAGGTTGAACTCCATCTGCCATTTCTCAGCCCAGCTCTGCATGCTTCTATGTTGTGCTACAGCCTGCAATAGCCCTTGATACTATCAACGATACCTCCAACCTTTGTGTCATTGAAAAATTTGCTAATCCACTCCTCAACCTCCTCATCCAGGTCATTTATAAAAGCTACAAAGAGCAGAGGCCCAAGAACACAGCCCTGTGGAACCCCATAAACCACTAACCTCCAGGCAGAATACTTTCCATCTACACCCACTCTCTGCCTTCTGTCAGCCAACCAATTCTGAATCCAGATAGCCAAATCTCCCTGTTTCCCATACCTCCTGACTTTATGAATGAGCCTACCGTGGGGAACCTTCGTCGACCTGTCTTATCATCTCCACGAAGAAACTGAATAAGATTCGTGAGGCATGACCTGCCCCTCACAAAGTCATGCAGTCTGCCTTTAATCATGCTGTGCTTTGCCAAATAGTCATAAATCCTATCCCTCAGAATTCTTTCCAACACTTTGCTGACCACAGATGTAAGACTGACTGGTTTGTTATTGCCAGGGATTTCCCTATTACTCTTCTTGAAAAAAGGAGCATTCGCCTCCTTCCAATCCTCCGGTACGACTCCCGTTGAGAGTGAGGAGGCGAATATCTTTGCCAGCAGCTTTGCAACCTCCTTTCTCGCTTCCTGGAGTAGCTTAGGACAAATCTGGTCTGGCCCTGGGGACTTAGCAATCTTAATGTTTGCCAAAATTTCCAGCACATCAACTTCATCAATCTTGATCTGGTAAAGCCTGTATCCCAGCTCCTCAAAGTTCTCATTCACAACAAGGTCCCTTTTCTTAGTGAAAACTGAAACAAAAAACTCATTTAAGGCTTCCCCTATCTGCTCAGACTCCATGCACAAGTTCCCTACGCTATCACTGATCAGTCCATCTTCTCCCTGACCACTCTCTTATTCCTCACATCTGAGTAAAATGCCATTGGGTTCTCCCTAATCCTTCTTGCCAAGCTTTTCTCGTCAGTCCATTTAGAGTTATAGAGATGTACAGCACGGAAACAGATCCTTTGGTCCAACCCGTCCTTGTCAACCAGATATCCCAGAGTAAAAAGTGAGGTCTGCAGATGCTGGAGATCAGAGTTGAAAATGTGTTGCTGGTTAAAGCGCAGCAGGTCAGGCAGCATCCAAGAAACAGGAAATTCGACGTTTCGGGCACAAGCCCTTCATCAGGAATGAGGAAAGTGTGTCCAGCAGACTAAGATGAAAGGTAGGGAGGAGGGGCGATGGAGATGTGATAGGTGGAAGGAGGTCAAGGTGAGGGTGATAGGCCGGAGTGGGGTGGGGGGAGCGGAGAGGTCAGGAAGAAAATTGCAGGTTAGGAGGGCGGTGCTGAGTTCGAGGGAATCGACTGAGATGAGGTGAGGGGAGGGGAAATGAGGAAACTGGAGAAATCTGAGTTCATCCCTTCAGGTTGGAGGGTTCCCAGGCGGAAGATGAGGCGCTCTTCCTCCAACCGTCGTGTTGTTATATTCTGGCGATGGAGGAGTCCAAGGACCTGCATGTCCTTGTTGGAGTGGGAGGGAGAGTTAAAGTGTTGAGCCACGGGGTGGTTGGGTTGGTTGGTCCGGGCGTCCCAGAGGTGTTCCCTGAAGCATTCCGCAAGTAGGCGGCCCGTCTCCCCAATATAGAGGAGGCCACATCGGGTGCAGCAGATGCAATAGATGATGTGTATGGAGGTGCAGGTGAATTTGTGGCGGATATGGAAGGATCCCTTGGGCCCTTGGAGAGAGGTAAGGGAGGAGGTGTGGGCGCAAGTTTTGCATTTCCTGCGGTTGCAGGGGAAGGTGCCGGGAGTGGAGGTTAGGTTGGTGGGGAGTGTGGACCTGACGAGGGAGTCACGAAGGGAGTGGTCTTTGCGGAACGCTGATAGGGGAGGGGATGGAAATATATCCCTGGTGGTGTGGTCCGTTTGGAGGTGGCGGAAATGACGGCGGATGATCTAGGAAGGGGAGGGAGGAGTCTGAGACAGTCCAGGTGAATTTGAGGTCAGGATGGAAGGTGTTGGTAAAGTTGATGAACTGTTCAACCTCCTCGTGGGACCCGAGATAGAAATGGAAAGGTCTAGGAAGGGGAGGGAGGAGTCTGAGACAGTCCAGGTGAATTTGAGGTCGGGATGGAAGGTGTTGGTAAAGTTGATGAACTTTCCTCATTCCTGATGTAGGGCGTGTGCCCGAAACGTCGAATTTCCTGTTTCTTGGATGCTGCCTGACCTGCTGCGCTTTAACCAGCAACACATTTTCAACTAGATATCCCAACCCATCCTAGTCCCACCTGCCAACACTTGGGGGCGGCACAGTGGTTAGCACTGCTGCCTCACAGCGCCAGAGACCTGGGTTCAATTCCCGCCTCAGGCGACTAACTTTGTGGAGTTTGCACATTCTCCCCGTGTCTGCGTGGGTTTCCTCCGGGTGCTCCATATGCAGTTTCCTCCCACAGTCCAAAAGTGCGCAGGTTAGGTGAATTGGCCATGCTAAATTGCCCGTAGTGTTAGGTGAAGGAGTAAATGTAGGGGAATGGGTCTGAGTGGGTTGCTCTTCGGCGGGTCGGTGTGGACTTGTTGGGCTGAAGGGCCTGTTTCCACACTAAGTCATCTAATAAAATAAAAGTAATCTAATAAAAACTTGGCCCATAACCCTCCAAACCCTTCCTATCCATATACCCATCCAAATGCCTCTTAATGTTGCAATTGTACCAGCCTCCACCACATCTTCTGGCAGCTCATTCCATACACGTAACACCCTCTGCACCGATCCTTGTGGCACTCCACTGATCACAGGCCTCCAGTCTGAAAAACAACCCTCCACCACCACCCTTTGTCTTCAACTTTGAGCCAGTTCTGTATCCAAATGGCTAGTTCTCCCTGTATTCCATGAGATCTAACCTTGCTAACCAGTCTCCCATGGGGAACCTTGTCAAACGCCTTACTGAAGTCCATATAGAGCACATCTACTGCTCTGCCATCATCAATCCTCTTTGTTCCTTCCTCAAAACACTCAATCAAGTTTGTGAGACATGATTTCCCATGCACAAAGCCATGTTGACTATCCTCAATCTGTCTTTGCCTTTCCAAATACATGTACATCCTGTCCCTCCAGATTCCGTTTAACAGTGGCACCACCTTAGCCATCCTCCAGTCTTCTGGCACCTCACCTGTGACTAATCAATGATACAAATATCTCAAGAAGATGCCCAGCAATCGGTTCCCTAGCTTCCCACAGAGTTCTAGGGTACACCTGATCAGGTCCTGGGGGTCTATTCACCTTTACCTGTTTCAAGACATCCAGCACCTCCTCCTCTGTAATATGGGTATTTTGCAAGATGTCACCATCTATTTCCCTACAGTCTTTATCTTCCATGTCCTTTTCCACAGTAAATACCGATGCAAAATACTTATTTAGTATGTCCCTCATTTTCTGCGACTCCACACAAAGGCCATCTTGCTGATCTTTGAGGGGCCCTATTCTCTCCCTAGTTACCCTTTTGTCCTTAACGTATTTGTAAAAACTCTTTGGATTCTCCTTAATTCTATTTGCCAAAGCTATCTCATGTCCCCTTTTTGCCCTCCTGATTTCCCTCTTAAGTAGATTCCTATTTCCTTTATACTCTTCTAAAGATTCACTTGATCTATCCTGTCTGTACCTTACTAATGCTTCCTTCTTTTTCTTAACAAAACCCTCAATTTCTTTAATCACCCAGCATTCCCTATACCTCCCAGCCTTTCCTTTCACCTTGACAGGAATGTACTTTGTCTGGATTCTCGTTATCTCATTTCTGAAGTCTTCCCATTTTACAGCCGTCCCTTTACCTGCGATCATCTGCCCCCAAGCAGCTTTCGAAAGTTCTTGCCTAATACCGTCAAAATTGGCCTTTCTCCAATTTAGAACTTCGAGTTTTAGATCTGATCTATCCTTTTCCATCATTATTTTAAATCTGATATAATTATGGTCGCTGGCCCCAAAGTGCTCCCCCACAGATACCTCAGACACCTGCCCTGCCTTATTTCCCAAACGTAGGTCAAATATTGCACCTTCTCTAGTTGATATATCCACATACTGAATCAGAAAGTTTTCATTTACACACTTAACAAATTCCTGTCCATCTAAACCTTTAACACTATGGCAGTCCCAGTCTATGTTCGGAAAGTTAAAATCCCCGACCATAACCACCCTATTATTCTTACAGATAGCTGAGATCTCCTTTACAAGTTTGTTTCTCAATTTCCCTCTGACTATTCTGAGCTCCTTTCTCGTCAGCCTGTAATCCTTTAAAGCTGTGCTGGATCCTTCCTTCCTCCACCTTACAAAAACTGCCTTCTTTCCTTTGATGAGAAGCTCCTCTGTTCTCGTCATCCAAGATTCCTCAATCTTACCCCTTCTTACCTGTCTCAGAGGGACAAATTCGTGCAGCACTCAACAATAGATCCTTCAACAGTTTCCACATGGCTGCTGTGCCCTTTCTGTGGAACAATTGCTCCCAGTCTCTACTTTCCAAATCCTGTCTGATAGCGTCATAATTTCCTTTTCCCCAATTAAATATCTTCCCTCAGTAACTGCTCCATTCCCTCTCCATGGCTATGGTAAACGTGACGCACTTGTGATCACTGTCACCAAAGTGTTCTCCCAGCGCGAGATCTGACACCTGTAAAGCTCATTGCCTAGCACCAAATCCAAAATGGCCTCTTCCCTCGTCAGACTGTCTACATCCTGAACACACCTGACAGAACGGCTCCAGCCAAACCATCTGCACCAAGGATGTTCCAGTCAATATTGGGAAAGTTGAAATCACCCATACCAACAACCCTGCTACACCTGCATTTTTTCAAAATCTGCCCAGCTATGAGTTCTTTGATCTCTCTATTGCTATTAGGGAGTCGATAGAAAACCCCAATGAGGTGGCTGTTCCCTTGCTGTTCCTATCTTCCACCCATACTACTCAGTAGGCAAACCTCAACAACCTTCATTTCTGTAGCTGTGATGCACTCTCTGATTAACAATGCTATACCCCCTTCTCTTTTTCCACCCACCCTCCCTGATCTTTTTAAATATTCTAAACCCTGGAATATCAAGCAACCATTCCTGCCCCTGTGAAACTCACGTCTCTGTTTTGGTCACACATCATAGTCCCAAGTACTGATCCATTCTCTAAGTTTGTCACTCTTATTTCTGACACTCCTTGCATTACAGCAGACACACTTTAACCAATCCTTTTGTTTTATTAAGTCAGAAACCTTCCCTATAAATTCACTGCACCCTGTCACTGTCCCATCTGCAACTGCCCCCCTCTCAGATATGTGGCTCTGGCTCCCAACCCCTTGCCAAACTAGTTTAAACCCTCCTGAACCACACGGGCAAATCTCCCACCCAGGACATTTGTGCCTTTCAGTTCAGGTGCAACCCATCTTTCGTGTACAGTTCCCATCTTCCCCAGAATATATCCCGATGGTCTAAGTACCTGAAGCCCTCCCTCCTGCACCAGTCTCACTGCCACATGTTACGCTGCATTTGCTGACTGTTCCTCACCTCACTACCTCGTGGCACCAGTAGCAAACCCGAGATCACTACTCTACTCGTCCTGCTCTTCAGCTTCCAGCCTAACTCTCTGTAGTCACTTTAAACTAATCTAAGCCCATCCCTTTAGACTATCCCATCATCATCTATTTGCTTATCCAAGCAGTGTTTAAATACTGCTAAAGTGGCTGAGTTAACTGCTTTGGCAGGCAGGATATTCCACGCCCTTACCACTGTCTGAGTAAAGAACCTGATTAGATTACTGACAGTGTGGAACAGGCCCTTCGGCCCATCAAGTCCACACCGACCCGCCGTAGCACAACCCACCAAGACCCATACCCCTACATTTACCCCTTCACCTAACACTACGGGCAAATTCACCTAACCTGCACATTTTGTTTTTGGATTGTGGGAGGAAACCAGAGCACCCGGAGGAAACCCATGCAGACATGGGGAGAATGTGCAAACTCCACATAGAGAGTCACCTGAGGCGGGGATTGAACCCATGTCACAGGCTCTGTGAGGCAGCAGTGCTGACCACTGTGCCACCATGCTGCCCGTAAACCTGCCTGTAACATCTGTCTTAAATCTATCACCCCTCAGCTATGCCCCCTCGTACAAGATGATGTCATCTTCCTAGGAAAAATACTCTCACTGTCTACCCTATCTAATCTCTGATCATCTTGTGTGCCTCTATTAAATCCCCTCTTAGCTCTCCAATGAGACCCAAGTCCCTCAGTCTTTCCTCATAAGATCTTCCCTCCAGACCAGGCAACATCCTGGTCAATCTCCTCTGCACTTTTTCCAATGCTTCCAATTCCTTCTCGAAATATGCCAATCAGAACTGTACACAATACTCCAAGTGAGGCCCCACTAGCATTTTGTACAGTTGCAGCATGACATCACAGCTCCAGAACTCAATCCCTCTACTAAACAAACTTATAAAAGGACCGTATGCATATACATGGACTTTAGTAAGGAGTTTGATAAATTTCCCCATGGTAAACTGATAGAGAACGTGCAGTCACATGGTGTGCAGGATGTTCTAGCTAGATGGATAAATAACTGGTTGAGCAACAGAAGACAGGGAGTAGTAGTTGAAGGGAGTATCTCGAAATGGAGAAAGGTGACCAGTGGTGTTCCACAGGGGTCGGTGTTGGGGCTACTGTTGTTGTGATATACATAAATGATCTGGAAGAGGGCACTGTTGGTATGAACAGCAAGTTTACAGATGACTTAAAGATTGGTGGAGTAGCAGAAAGCATTAGGGACTGTCAGAGAATACAGGAGGATATAGATAGACTGGAGAGTTGGGTGGAGAAGTGGCGGATGGAGTTCAATCCAGTCAAATGTGAGGTGATGTATTTAGGAAAGTTTAATTCTCGAGCGAATTATACAATGAAATGAAGAGCCTTGGGAAAAGTTGATGAGCAGAGAGATCTGGGAGTGCAGGTCCATTGTACCCTGAAGGTTGCTGCACAGGTGGATAGAGTGGTCAAGAAGGCATATGGTATGCTTGCCTTCATTGGACGGGGTATTGAGTATAAGAGCTGGCAGGTCATGTTAAAATTGTACAAGACATTGGTTCGGCTGCATTTTGAATACTGTTACAGTTCTGGTCGCCACATTACCAATAGAATCTGGACGCTTTGGAGAGGGTGCAGAGAAGGTTTACGAAGATATTGCCTGTTATGGAAGGTGCTAGCTATGAAAAGAGGTTGAGTAGGTTAGGTTTGTTTTCATTAGAAAAAAGGAGATTGAGGGGGGACCTGATTTTTAGGTTTACAAAATCATGAAGGGTATAGACAGGGTGGATAGAGACAAGCTTTTTCCCAGGGAGAAGGAATCAATGACGTGTAGGTGGGGAGCAGAGGGATACAGATGCTTAGGAGTTGGGCAACAGGTTTCGACAGTACACTAGATTAGATTACTTACAGTGTGGAAACAGGCCCTTCGGCCTAACAAGTCCACACCGACCCGCCGAAGCGCAACCCACCCATACCCCTACATATACCCCTTACCTAACACTACGGGCAATTTAGCATGGCCAATTCACCTGACCCGCACATCTTTGGACTGTGGGAGGAAACCGGAGCACCCAGAGGAAACCCACGCAGACACGGGGAGAATGTGCAAACTCCACACAGTCAGTCGCCTGAGGCGGGAATTGAACCCAGGTCCCTGGCACTGTGAGGCAGCAGTGCTAACCACTGTGCCACTGTGCCGCCCATTTGGATCGGCTCAGGCTTGCAGGGCCGAAGGATCTGTTCCTGAGCTGTAAATTTTCTTTGTTCTTTATATGCCTTCTTAACAGCACTATCAACCTTGGTGGCAACCTTTAGGGATCTAGGTACATGGACTCCAAGATTCTGCGCACATGCACACTGCCAAATGTCTTTCCATTGACCCAGTATTCTGCCTTCCTGTTATTCTTCCCAAAGTGAATCACCTCACATTTAACTGCATTGAACTCCAGTTGCCACCTCAGCCCAATTCTGCAGTTTATTCAAGTGTCCCTGCAACATTCTTCCATGCTGAACCCCACTCCACCGACTTTAGTGTCATCTGCAAACTTATTAACCCATCCACCTATGCCTGCATCCAAGTCATTTATAAAAATGACAAACAGCAATGGTCCGAAAAAGAATCCTTGTGGCACACCACCAGTAACTGAACTCCAGGCTGAATATTTTCCATCAACCACCACTTGCTGCCTTCTTACAGAAAGCCAATTTCTAATCCAAACTGCTAAATCACCCTCAATTCCATGCCTCCGCATTTTCTCCAAAAGCCTACCATGTGGACTCTTATCGAAGGCTCTGCTCTGCTACCCTCATCCACATGCTTGGCCATCTTTTCAAGAAACTCACTGAGGTTTATGAGACACAACCTGCCCTGGACGAAACCATGTTGATTATCTCCAAGCAAATTGTAGGTTGTTAGATGATTATAAATCCTATCTCTTATAATCCTTGTCGTACAACAAATGTTAGGACCACTGGTCTATAATTACCTGGATCATCTCTACTGCCATTCTTGAACAAGGGCACAACATTTGCAATCCTCCAGTCCTCTGGTACTAAACCTGTAAGCAATGATGACTCAAAGATCAAGACCAAAGGTTCCGTCATCTCCTCTCTTGCTTCCCACAGAATCATTGGATAAATCCCATCTGGCCCAGGGGAACTATATTCCTTGGGAACTGGGCTGATCAATAATTTCTTCCTTGACCAACAACTCAGGTGACCTGAACGTGCTGGTATTTGGTTTGGAGTGGCCAGGGAATGTCCAACGAAACATAGGAGGAGCATATTGTCAAGGTGTGGCAGAAAGTGGGCAGATGGAAACACTGCTCCACCTCCATTATGAGTAAAACCATGGTGCTCAAGTGTTAGGTACTCTCAGTATTGTTGGACCTGCTGAAAATCACAACATTCCCAGGCTTCGCTAGAGGTCAAAGTTCAACTGTGTCTGCAAGGACTCCATGTATAAAGCTGTAGATAAATCGTACACTCCCTACAGTGTAGAAACTGGCCATTTGGCCCAACAAGTCCACACTGACCCTCCAAAGAGTAAACCACCCAGACCTATTCCCCTACGCTATTACTCTACATTTACCCCTTAATAATGCACCTAGCCTATACATCTCTGAACATGATGGGCAATTTAGCATGGCCGATTCACCTAACCTGCACATCTTTGGATTGTGGAGAAAGTGTCGTCTGCAGATGCTGGAGAATCAGAGCTGAAAATGTGTTGCTAGAAAAGCGCAGCAGGTCAGGCAGCATCCAAGGAACAGGAGATTTGACATTTCGGGTATAAACCCTTCTTCCTGAAGAGGGGTATATGCCCGAAACGTCGATTCTTCTGTTCCTTGGATGCTGCCTGACCTGCTGCGCTTTTCCAGCAACACATTTTCACCTTTGGATTGTGGGAGGTAACTGGAGCACCCAGAGGAAACCCAGCAGACATGGGTCCCTGGTGCTGTGAGGCAACAGAGCTAACCACGGAGCCACTGTACCCCCAAATGGGGGAGCACACATCCTCCTCCTAAGGGCCATCTTTGTGTGTGTTTGCATCAAGCTGTGTGCAGACCTTTGGTTCACAAACACTAAATGTCACAAGGTACTGAAGTTCCTTTCACCTTGGTGCAGGACTGGTGCTGAAAAAGCACAGCCAGTCAGGCAGCAACCGAGGAGCAAGGAAATTGACACTTCGGGCAAAAGAGCTTTATCAGACCATCCTGATGAATGGCTTTTCACTGAAACGTCGATTTTCCTGCTCCTCGGAATCTGCCTGACTGGCTGTGCTTTTCCAGCACCACTCTAGAGTGGAATTAAATCCAGGTCCCTGGTGTTGTCAGGCAGCAGCGAAAACCACAGCACCATTCTAATCTAGACTCTTGATTTCCAGCATCTGCAGTCCTCACTTTTGCCTCAATTTGATTTCAGTCTTGGCTGACTGTCTGTGTAGAGTTTGCACATTTCCCCTGTGTCTCTGTGGGTTCCACATAGTAAAAAGATGTGCAGGTCAGCTGGATTGGCTGTGCTAAATTCTCCCATAGTGTCCAGGGATGTGAAGGCTATGTGGATTAGCCATGGTTAATGCTGGGTTACGGGGATAGTGTTGGGCACTGGGTTTGGATGGGACGCCCTTCGAGGGGTCAGTGCAGAATCAACTGGCTGAGAGGCCTCTATCCGCACTGTAAAGAATTTTAAGTGAGAGTACCTTGATGGACAGTAATTGGCTGGGTTGGATTTGTCTTGCTTTATGTGTGCACCCCCCTTGCTTCTGTACTGTAATGCTTTTGCTGTGAAAGCCATCATATCTTTTGCATTTCTTTACCATCTGCTTTGCCTGCATTTTTTTTAGTTTCAAAAATATACGTTATTCATAAAATAATTTGATGGTCTGTACAGTTGGTCATGCCATACATACATAAACATTTGCATACAGAGATCAGAATTTATCATTTGTATATGCAGGTCTGTACGTTTATCAATCATATGTCCACATATTGAGCTGAGGCATCAGCAGAGCCCAAAAGACTACTTGGGCCCCCTGTTCTTCTTAGGCAGGCAGATGTTTTTTCCCACCGCGCCTTGGCAGCAGCTGACCCAAGCGTCAGCGCGTCCCTCAACACGTAGTGCTGGACCTTGGAAGTTGACCACTTAGTCGGGGTCAACTCCTTCAGCTGGAAGATCAACAGGTTTTGGACCACCCAGAGAGCGTCCTTGACCGAGTTCATGATCCTCCAGGCACAGTTGATGTTCGTCTTGGTGTGCGTCCCGGGGAACAGACCGTAGAGCACGGAGTCCAGCGTCACGGCGCTGCTCGGGACGAACCACGACAAACACCACTGCATTCCTCTCCAGACTTCTTCTGCATTGACACATTCCAGAAGGAGGTGTGTGACAGTCTCGTCCCCACTGCAGCCGCTTCGAGGGCAGTGTGCGGTGCGGCTGAGAGTCCAGGTGTGCATAAAGGATCTCACAGACAGAGCCCTTCTCACCACCAGCCAAGCCATGTCTTGGTGTTTGTTGGAAAGTTCTGACGATGAAGCATTCTGCCAAATGGCTTTGAGAGTCTGCTGAGGGAACCGCTCGATAGGATCCGCCCTCTCCTTTCCCCGAAGGGTCTCAAGGACACTACGTGCTGACCACTTCCTGATGGACTTGTGGTCAAAGATGTTTTTCTTCATAAATTTCTCCACGAAGGACAGGTGGTACGGAACGGTCCAACTACTCGGAGCGTTCCACAGCAGCGAGGCCAGGCCCGTCCTTCACAACACCGGGGACAGGTAGAACCTCAGTACGTAGTGACACTTGGTGTTTGCGTACCGGAGATCCACGCACAACTTGATCCAGCCACACACCTTGATGCAGCCATCAAGGTGAGGGTGGCATTGGGTGTGTTTTTTCCCCTGATGCCCAGATCGTTACGCATCAAGTCCCTTCGGACCCGGTCCATCTTTGATCTCCATATAAATTGGAAGATGGCCCGGGTGACTGCAGCGGCACAGGTTCTGGGAATAGGCCAGACCTGTGGCACGTATAACAGCAATGACAATGCCACACCTGATGACCAGGTTTTTTCCCCCAATAGAGAGTGACCGTAGCTTCCATCTGCCCAGTTTCTGCCTCACTTTGCTGATACGCTCCTCCCAAGACTTGGCACACGCCCCAACCCACTCCAAACCAAATACCCAGCACCTTCAGGTGGTTGGTCCTGACGGTGAAGGAGATCGAGGATTGGTCGGCCCAATTCCTGAAGAACATGGCCTCGCTCTTGCCTCGGTTTACCTTGGCCCCCAAGATCTTTTCAAACTGGTCACATATGCACATGAGTCTGTGCACGGACAGCACATCCGAGCAGAAAACGGCGATGTCATCCATGTACAGGGAGGCCTTAACCTGCAGGTCCCCACTGCCAGGAATAGTCACCCTCTCAGACTGGCATCCTTCCTGATGGGCTTGGCAAATGGCTCAATGCAGCACACAAACATGGCAGGAGAGAGAGGGCAGCAATGCCTGACTCCAGATCTTACAGGGAAGCTATCTGATTCCCATCCATTAATTGAGACTGCACTGACAATGTTGGTGTAGCGCAGTCTGATCCAATTGCAGATTCCCTCCCCAAAGCCCATTTTGGAGAGAACATATCTCATATACGTGTGTGATATCCTGTCAAAAGCTTTCTCCTGGTCCAGGCTAATGAGGCAGGTGTCCAACCCTCTGTCCTGCACGTAGGCGATCGTATCCCTGAGGAGTGCGAGACTCTCAGCAATTTTCCTGCCCGGTACAGCACAGGTTTGGTCAGGGTGAATCACTGACTCCAGAGCAGACCTGACCCGGTTGGCGATAACCTTTGACAGAATTTTGTAATCCTCATTCAATAGTGCGATTGGTCTCCAATTTCTGAGTTCCTCCCTCTCCCCCTTCCGCTTGTAGATGAGGGTGACGATGCCTTTCCTCATGGATTCACTCATGGTACCTGCCAGAAGCATACTGACATACACCTCCAGCAGATCCTGGCCAATCATGTCCCACAGAGCAGCATAGAGCTCGACCTGTAAGCCGTCGCTTCCGAGAGTTTTATTCTTTTCAACGGACTTGAGGGCCTTGGTCAGCTCATCCAGAGATAGTGGCTGGTCCGGCCTCTCCCATGTTCTGTCGTCTAAGACCTCCGTGATAGAGGATGGGAACGACTGGGCGGCCGCGCTGGCGGTTGGCTCGAGTCATACAGAGTGGCATAGTAGGATTTGCTGAGCCTCATGATGTCAGCCTGAGGTGATGTTACTGAGCCATCTTCTTCCTTCAGGCTGCTGAGGACGGAGCTCTCTTTGTGCACCCTCTGGAAGAAGAAACGTGAGCACGTTTCATCTTACTCCACGGAGCGGACCCTGGACCGGAAGATTATCTTGGAGACCTCTGAGGCAAAGAGTGAGGCTTGCCGGCCCATCACCTCCTTGAGGTCCTCCGTGACATCGACCCCCATCGTCTGCAGCAGGAGCAGGTTCTGCATACTTTCCTGAAGTTGGGACAGTTTCCCCACCTCTCTCTCACCTCCTGAACACCTTGGGGATGAAGAACCTCTTGATGTTCCCTTTTACTGATCAGGTGTATCTACGCTGCGCTCCGTCTGCAGGGGTGATGAGGACATCGAGCAGCTTGGCATCTTTTACCGTGTCCATCGGGGCTCTGGACATGGCGTCCAGTTTACTGTCCCCCTCCCCCCGCCGGATCGTCCATCTGTATCAATGATACATTTGAAGTCTCCAGCCAGAATGACCGGCCTGGACATAGCCAGCAACAGTGGATGCTGTTGCAGGACGGCCAACCGTTCATCTTACCCACTGGGGCGTACACATTAATCAGTCTCAGAGGAGCATTCCTGTACATGATGTCGGTTACGAGGAGTCGCCCGCCCACCACCTCCTTAACCTCGGAGATGGTGAAGCTGCCTCCTTGCAACAGGATACCCAGGCCTGAGGAGCGGTTATTGTTCCCCCCCCCCCCGACCAAACTGACGGCCCATGGGCCCACAAGCTCATAATACAGTCCCCCCACTCTATTTATAGTCATTCAGATAATGATGTGCCTTCCTGTTTTTGCTACTGAAGTAGATAACTTTCCTTTTGTCCACGTTATACTTCATCTGTCATGTATTTGCTCACTCATTCAGCCTGTCTAAATCACGCTGCATTTGAATGAGTTTCCAATCAATCTAATTCTTTCTACACAGTGAAACTCAAGGAAAGGCAGCAAAATGTCCAACTCAGAATTGATTAGGAAATAAATTTCAATGAAATGAGAAATAAAACAATGAATAAAATAGTGTTTTACTGTAATTTTTTAGCTTTGGTTGTGTGGTTAAGAAGTTTAAGAAACGTTATTCCCAGTTGCATTTGAAGTGAATCGAGAGAAATCATTTGTTTGTAACTTGTTTAAAAATCCCTGTGCCTCAGGCAAATGTTCTACCTGTTTTGTTATTTCTGTTGACAACAATGGACTGTGGAGGTGGAGTCAGGAGGCTATCACAAATAATTGATTCACCTCCAAGCCTCTCACAAGTTAGCAAACGTAATGCCAGAAGCAACTTAAAATTTGTGCAGGAAACGTGGATATTGAATTGAAATTAGCAAAGGATTAACAGCGACAAGGGTTTACCAACAACGATGATGACACGCACTCAGGTACTCGTGATAACTTATGGATTGAATCTAAATTTTTTTGACAGATGATAGTAGCTTTGGAGGTTTTACAGTTTGAATATATTGAGCTAACATTTCTGATGGTGCAACTCACATGGAACTGTTCACTTTAACAGCTTACTGTTAGCACTCTAATCAACTTTAGGATCCAGACCTGCACAGGGAAGGATGCACTTTGCAATTGACAGACAGTGGAATAGATTGGTGATCTGTCTGGTTTCATTTGAACTGGCCAGCACATTCTGATGAAGGGCTTATGTCCAAAACATGAATTCTCCTGCTCCTCGGATGCTGCCTGACCTGCAGTGCTTTTCCTGCACCACAGTTTCAACAGACACACACTGCTGTTCAGTTTCCATTGGGCACTGCAGCGATCAGACTCCCCAGTCAAGACAGATTAGTATTTTAATTGAATGAGTTCCCAATTAACCTAGTTTCTTTTCATTTCTAAAACTTATTCAAGGTTTCCTGACAATGCTCTGTGTTCTAGGAGCAAGTGAGGACTGGAGATCAGAGTTGAGAATGTGGTGCTGGAAAAGCACAGAAGGTCAGGCAGCTTCCGAGGAGCAGGTGCATCGACACTTTGGCATTAAGGGCTTATGCCCAAATGTCAATTCTCCTGCTGCTCAGATGCTACCTGACTGGCTGTGCTTTTCCAGGGCCAACCTCTTCGACTCTGATGCTCTGTGTTCAGAAATCAGAGTTTTAGAAGAACAAAGAAAACTTACAGCCCAGGAACAGGCCCTTCAGCCCTCCAAGCCTGAGCTGATCCAAATGTATTGTCTAAACCCGACGGTCCATTCCTAAGCATCTGTATCCCTCTGCTCCCCACCTACTCATGCATCTGTCCAGACTCATCTTAAATGAATCTACTGTGCCTGCCTCAACCACGTCTGCTGGCAATGCGTTCCAGACGCCCACCACCCTCTGTGTGAAGTACTTGCCGCGTGTATCTCCCTTAAACTTTCCACCTCTCATATTGATTCCTTCACGCTGGGGAAAAGCTTGTTTCCGTCCAAAAAGATATCTTTAAAAATTATCTTTTTAAAAGGTAATTTGGTCAGCTCACCATGTGAGAGAGTTGAATTGCTGTTTCTCATTTTTAAAAGTTTCTGCTGGGTTTCTCAAAAAAGATGTGTTTATTTCTGTCATAGTGGATTGTGCAGAGATCTTTCATCAATTAAATAGTTTTGAAATATTGAAGTCTATTAGGATGCTGGAAATGCAGAAATTAATTTTCACACAATAAATCTCAGTTCTCTGGAGTGATACTTGACCAGGTGACTGTTTTTGCCAAATACATCACAGAGAGTCTGCAGTTTGGAGCTTTCTTCATGAAAGTCTGATTACTTTTGATCATGTTATTAGCTTATACCTTTAACTTACTGGACAGCCCTGAGTGGGTGTAAATATGCAGCAATCAGATGTGTGAAGTGTTTTGTGGTATTTTATGTTGGAATGTCAGACCTGATCTGCTGAATGTCTTTGTTTTCAATGGATAAACTTCACACTTCCTTGCATAGACTTCTCAGTGTTTAAACTAATCACATTGGTGTCGCATTGGTAATGTCTCCAGTTTCTTCAATACTGCTTTTAAATGATTGTTGTAAAAGAAGCAGCTCACTCATCTACATACAGGTTAACATCAAAGAAGCTGGTTGAGATAATGCCACTTTGGATACAGTCAGGACATTGCACCAACACACTGTTTGAAGTTGTGCTTCGAGTCCTGGAAGAGTACAGCACGGAAACAGATCCTTCGGTCCAACTCGTCCATGTTGACCAAATATCCCAACCCAATATAGTCCCACCTGCCAGCACTTGGCCCATACCCCTCCAAACCCTTCCTGTTCATATATACCCATTGAGGTGCCTTTTAAATGTGGCAATTGTACTAGCCTCCACCACTTTCTCTGGCAGCCCACTTCCAAATAAATCGGTCAGACTATTATTTGGTGTTGTGTGATTTTTAACTTTGTACACAACACCAGGTTATAAACCAACAGGTTTATTTGGAAGCACTAGATTTCAGAGTGCTGCTCCTTCATTACACTGGCATGTCGAAATCAAGTTGTGCTTGTTCGGCTTGGCTTTTAGCTTCCAATTTGCTGATATGAAACAACCTAAACCATTGCAAATCAGCCAGAAGAACAGAACGTAATTGTTCCTTTTCTCTCCTGCAATGGATTCCTTGGTTGATATTTGAATGATCAGTAACAGATAATGTCACAGCTGTATAGCTGAAAACAGGTTCTTAGAAAAGAACAAGTAATTTTAATTAGGGTTTCCAGTTATCCGTGAGAAAGTCCATCTAAAATCAGCAAACAAAAATTATACTGAATTTTGTAGTTCCGTTATTACACGCCAGTACCTTAAACTAGCGGCATTGTTGGTGTACTGGTAATGATGTGGAGGTGCTGGTACGGGACAAAGTTTAAAAATCACACAACACTAGGTTATTTTTTGTAGATTAGATATGTGGACTTCAGTCAGGCGTTCAACAAGGTTCCCCATGGGAGACTGAGAACTAGCCATTTGGATACAGAACTGGCTCAAAGGTAGAAGCAGAAAGTGGTGGTGGAGGATTTTTTTTCAGACTGGAGGCCTGTGATCAGTGGAGTGTCACAAGGATCGGTGCTGGGCCCTATACTTTTTGTCATTTACATAAATGATTTGGATGCGAGCATAAGAGGTACAGTTAGTAAGTTAGCAGATGACACCAAAATTGGAGGTTTAGATTTATAGATTACTTACAGTGTGGAAACAGGCCCTTCAGCCCAACAAGACCACACTGACCCACAACCCACCCATACCTTTACCCCTTCACCTAATACTACGGGCAATTTAACCTGCACATTTTTGGACTGTGGGAGGAAACCGGAGCACCCGGAGGAAACCCACGCAGACACGGGGAGAGTGAAACTCCACACAGTCAATCGCCTGAGTCGGGAATTGAACCCGGGTCTCTGGCGCTGTGAGGCAGCAGTGCTAAACACTGTGCCACCTTGCCGCCCATGCCAGAGGATGTGGTGGAGGCTGGTACAATTGCAACATTTAAGAGGCATTTGGTTGGATATATGAATAGGAAGCATTTAGAGGGATATGGGCTGGGTGCTGGCAGGTAGGACAAGAGTGGGTTGGGACAGCGAAGAGGGTTACCTCAGATTACAACAGGATCTGGACCAGATGGGCCAATGGGCTGAGAAGTGGCAGATGAAGTTTAATTCAGATAAATGCGAGGTGCTGCATTTTGGGAAAACGAATCTTAGCAGGACTTACACACTTAATGGTAAGGTCCTAGGGAGTGTTGCTGAACAAAGAGATCTTGGAGTGCACGTTCATAGCTCCTTGAAAGTGGAGTCGCAGGTACATAGGATAGTGAAGAAGCGTTTGGTATGCTATTGGTCAGAGTATTGAGTACAGGAGTTGGGAGGTCATGTTGCGGCTGTACAGGACATTGGTTAGGCCACTGTTGGCATATTGCATGCAATTCTGGTCTCCTTCCTTTCGGAAAGATGTTGTGAAACTTGAAAGGCTTCAGAAAAGATTTACAAGGACTTTGCCAGGCTTGGAGGATCTGAGCAACAGGGAGAGATTGAACAGGCTGGGGCTGTATTTCCTGGAGCGTCGGAGGCTGAGGGGTGACCTTACTGACGTGTACAAAATTATGAGGGGCATGGATAGGATAAATAGACAAAGTATTTTCCCTGGGGTCGGGGAATCCAGAACTAGAGGGCATTGCTTAGGGTGAGAGGGGAAAGATATAAAAGAGACCTAAGGGGCAACTTTTTGACGCAGAGGGTGGTATGTGTATGGAATAAGCTGCCAGAGGATGTGGTGGAGGCTGGTACAATTGCAACAATTAAGAGACATTTGGATGGGGATATGAATAGGAAGGGTTTGGAGGGATATGGGCCGGGTGCTGGCAGGTGGGACTAGATTGGGTTGGGAGATCTGATCGGCATGGACGGGCTGGACCGAAGGATCTGTTTCCATGCTGTACATCTCTATGACTCTATTACTTGCAGTGTGGAAACAGGCCCTTCGGCCCAAGTCCACACTGACCCACCAAAGTGCAACCCACCCAGACCCATTCCCCTACATTTACCCCATTCACCTAACACTACGGGCAATTTAGCATGGCCAATTCACCTAAACTGCACATTTTTGGACTGTGGGAGGAGACCAAAGCACCCGGAGGAAAGAGCTGAAAAATGTGTTGCTGGAAAAGCGCAGCAGGTCAGGCAGCATCCAAGGAGCAGGAGAATCGAGTTTCGGGCATCAGCCCTTCTTCAGGAATGAGGAGGGTGTGCCAAGCAGGCTAAGATAAAAGGTAGGGAGGAGGGACTTGGGGAGGGGCATTGGGAATGCGATAGGTGGAAGGAGGTTAAGGTGAGGGTGATAGGCCGGAGAAGGGATGGGGGCGAAGAGGTCGGGAAGAAAATCGCAGGTCAAGAAGTCAGTGCTGAGTCCGAGAGTTAGGACTGAGATAAGGTGGGGGAGGGGAAATTAAGTAGCTGGAGAAATCTGCATACATCCCTTGTGGTTGGAGAGTTCCTAGGCAGAAGATGAGGCGCTCTTCCTCCAGGCACTAAATCAATACTTTTCATCAGTATTCACTCAGGAACAGGACAGTGTTGCTGATGTGAATATGGAGTCACAAATGATTAGAATGGATGGCCTGGAAATATGCAGGGAAGAGGTTCTGGGAATATTGGAAAGGATGAAAATAGATAAGTCTCCTGGGCCTGATGGCATTTACCCTAGGATCCTATGGGAAGCTAGGGAGGAGATAGCAGAGCCATTGGCCTGGATTTTTATGTCGTCATTGTCAACGGGAATAGTACCAGAGGACTGGAGGATAGCGAATGTGGTCCCCTTGTTCAAGAAAGGGAGTAGGGATAGCCCTAGTAACTATAGGCCAGTGAGTCTGACTTCAGTGGTGGGCAAAGTCTTAGAGAGAATGGTAAGGGATAAGATTTATGAACATCTGGATAGGAATAACGTGATCAAGGATAGCCAGCATGGTTTTGTGAAGGGCAGGTCGTGCCTCACAAACCTTATTGAGTTCTTTGAGAAGGTGACTAAGGAAGTGGACGAGGGTAAAGCAGTAGATGTTGTGTATATGGATTTTAGTAAGGCATTCGATAAGGTTCCCCATGGTAGGCTAATGCTAAAACTACGGAGGTATGGCATTGAGGATACATTAGAGGTTTGGATTAGGAATTGGCTGGCTGGAAGGAGACAGAGGGTAGTAGTTGATGGACTATGTTCATCTTGGAGTGCAGTTACTAGCGGTGTACCACAAGGATCTGTTTTGGGACCATTGCTTTTTGTTATCTTTATAAATGATCTAGAGGAAGGGCTTGAAAGCTGGGTAAGCAAGTTTGCGGATGACACAAAAGTCGGTGGAGTTGTGGATAGTGAGGAAGGAAGTGGTAGGTTACAGCGGGATATAGATAAGTTGCAGAGCTGGGCAGAAATGTGGCAAATGGAATTCAATGTAGCTAAGTGTGAAGTCATTCACTTTGGTAGGAGTAACAAGAAGATGGATTACTGGGCTAATGGTAGGCTACTTGGTAGTGTGGATGAGCAGAGGGATCTTGGTGTCCATGTACACAGATCTCTGAAAGTTGCCACCCAGGTAAATAGTGCTGTGAGGAAGGCATATGGTGTACTGGGCTTTATTGGTAGAGGAATTGAGTTCCGGAGTCCTGAGGTCATGTTGCAACTGTATAAGACTCTGGTGCGGCCTCATCTGGAGTATTGTGTGCAGTTTTGGTCGCCATACTATAGGAAGGATGTGGAGGCATTGGAACGAGTGCAGAGGAAGTTTACCAGGATGTTGCCTGGAATGGTAGGAAAATCTTATGAGGAAAGGCTGAGGCACTTGGGGCTGTTCTCATTGGAGAAGAGAAGGTTTAGGGGAGATTTGATAGAGGTGTATAAGATGATTAGGGGTTTAGATAGGGTCGACACTGAGAACCTTTTACCGCTAATGGAGTCAGGTGTTACTAGGGGACACAGCTTTAAATTAAGGGGTGGTAGGTATAGGACAGATGTTAGGGGTAGATTCTTTACACAGCGGGTTGTGAGTTCATGGAATGCCCTGCCAGTAGCAGTGGTGAACTGTCCTTCTTTATGGTCATTTAAGCGGGCATTGGATAGGCATTTGGAAGTTATTGGGCTAGTGTAGGTTAGGTAGGATTCGGTCGGCGCAACATCGAGGGCCGAAGGGCCTGTACTGCGCTGTATCTTTCTATGTTCTATGTTCTATGCATCATGTTGCCATGGTCTGGCGATGGAGGAGGCCAAGGACCTGCATATCCTTGGCGGAGTGGGAACGGGAGTTAATGTTCAGCCATGGGGCGGTTGGTGCAGGTGTCCTGATTAGGGAGTGGTCTTTCCGGAACGCTGATAGGGGAGGGGAGGGAAATATATCCTTGGTGGTGGGGTCTGTTTGGAGGTGGTGGAAATGACGAAGGATGATACTCAGCACCGCCTTCTTGACCTGCAATCTTTTCCCACCCTCTCTGTCCCCACCCCCTCGCCGGCCTATCACCCTCACCTTAACCTCCTTCCACCTATCGCATTCTCAACGCCCCTCCTCCAAGTCCCTCTTCCCTACCTTTTATCTTAGCCTGCTTGGAACACCCTCCTCATTCCTGAAGAATGGCTTATGCCTGAAACGTCGATTCTTCAGCTCTTTGACCTGCTGCGCTTTTCCAGTGACTCATTTTTCAGCTTTGATCTCCAGCATCTGCAATCCTCACATTCACCCGGAGGAAACCCACGCAGACACGGGGATAATGTGCAAACTCCACACAGACAGTCGCCTGAGGTGGGAATTGAACCCAGGTCTCTGGCGCTGTGAGGCAGCAGTGCTAACCACTGTGCTACCGTGCCACCAGCTGTAGTCCCAACAGCTTTATTTGAAGTACTAGCTTTCAGAGTGCTGCTCCTTCATCAGGTAACTCGTAGCACTGCTGCCTGACAGCATCAGGGACCCAAGCTCATTTTCAGCCTTGGGCTAGTGTGTAGTTTGCATGTTCTCCCCATGTCTGAGTGCATTTCTGGTGGTTGCTTGGGGATTCCCTCCACAGTTCAGGGACGTGCAGGTCGGGTGAATAGGCTGTGCTAAATTCCCCTGCAATGTGCAGGTTAGGGTGATTAACCATAACAAATGTGGAGTTGGAGGGAAAAGGTGGACAGGGACATTTTTTTGGAGAGTCAAAGCACACTAGTGCTGTCTGACCCACTCTAACCTCCAGCATTTGTTGTTTTCACTGCACATTCCAACTTTTGCATTAATTTGCTCTTTCCAGTTAGCCTACTGTTGCTCAATGCTGTTCCTCAAAATTTGCTTTCCTCAGTTTCAATGCATTGTCTCCTGTATGCACTTATTCAGATTCTGCTATTTCAAATTTTCTCCTATATCAGACTTTGTCCCCTGTTGATTCCCATGCAATAGCAGACACATTTATGTCTCCATGGACTTTAGCACAGCCTTCAGAAGGTTCTGCATGGAAGATGGTTAGGTTGGGTTAGATCACAAAGAATTCAGGGAGGGCTAGCCAGTTAGATACAAAATTGGCTTGACAGTGCTAGAAGGAGAATGATGGTAGAGAGTTGTTCCAACTGGAGGCCTGTGAGCAGTGGTGTGCTGCAAGGATCGGTGCTGGGTCCACAGTTGTTCTTTATTTAGATAAATTATTTGGATTAAAATACAGGAGGCATGATTGGTAAGTTTGCAGGTGACAGCAAAATTGGAGTATAGTGGACAGTGAAGACATTTATCTAAGAGTGCAACTGGGCCAGTGGGCTGAGGAATGGCAGATGGAATTTAATTCAGATAAATGCGAGGTATTGCATTTTGGTAAGACAACCAGGGCAGGACTTACACAGTTAAAGGAAGGGCTCTTGGGGAGTGTTCTCAAACAGGGAGACCAAGGGGTCTAGGTACATAATTGTTTGAAAGTGGCGTCAGGGAGTCAGGGTGGTGCATTTGGTATATTGTCTTCATCGGTGAGAGCATTGAGTACAGGAGTTGGGAAGTCATGTTTGGTGAGGCCACATTTGAAATACTATTTGCAGATGACACAAAGGTTGGAGGTGTTGTTGACAGTATAGAGGGCTGTCGTAGGCTGCAGCGGGACATTGACAGGATGCAGAGATGGGCTGAGAGGTGGCAGATGGAGTTCAACCTGGATAAATGCGAGGTGATGCATTTTGGAAGGTCGAATTTGAAAGCTGAGTACAGGACTAAGGATAGGATTCTTGGCAATGTGGAGGAAGAGAGCGATCTTGGTGTGCAGGTACATAGATCCCTTAAAATGGCCACCCAAGTGGACAGGGTTGTTAAGAAAGTATATGGTGTTTTCACTTTCATTAGCAGGGGGATTGAGTTTAAGAGTCGTGAGGTCTTGATGCAGCTCTATAAAACTTTGGTTAGACCGCACTTGGAATACTGTGTCCAGTTCTGGTCACCCTATTATAGGAAAGATGTGGATGCTTTGGAGAGGGATCAGAGGAGGTTTACCAGGATGCTGCCTGGACTAGAGGGCTTATCTTATGAGGAGAGGTTGACTGAGCTCGGACTTTTTTCATTGGAGAAAAGGAGGAGAAGAGGGGATCTAATTGAGGCATACAAGATAATGAGAGGCATAGCTAGAGTCGATAGCCAGAGACAATTTCCCAGGGCAGAAATGACTAACACAAGGGGTCATAGCTTTCAGCTGGTTGGAGGAAAGTATAGAGGGGATGTCAGCGGCGGGTTCTTTACACAGAGTTGTGAGAACATGGAATGCGTTGCCAGCAGCAGTTGTGGAAGCAAGGTCATTGGGGACATTTAAGAGACTACTGGACATGCATATGATCACAGAAATTTGAGGGTGCATACATGAGGATCAGTGGTCAGCACAACATCGTGGGCCGAAGGGCCTATTCTGTGCTGTACTGTTCTATGTTCTATGTTCTATATTTACAATTCTGGTCACCTTGCAATAGGAAGGATGTTATTAAACTGGAATGGGTGCAAAACAGATTTACAAAGGTGCTACCGAGACTGGAGTGTTTGAGTTATAAGGAGAGGCTGAATTGGCAGAGACGTAGGGGTGACATGGTCGAGGTTTATAAAATCATGAGGGGCAGTAGATAAAGGGTGTATGTACATTGAACAAGCGGCTAGAGAAAGTAGTATGGGTGAGTACAATTACAACATTTAGAAGGAATTTTGACAGCTACATAGTTAGCATAGGCTTAGAGGAATATGGGCCAAATATAGGCAAATGGGACTAGTTTCTTTGTGAGTGGGAGATCATGCCTCACAGATTTGTTAGAGTTTTTTGATGAAGTGACCAGCAAGGTTGATGTGGGCAGGGCAGTGAACATAGTCTATATGTATTACAGTAGGCCTTTAATAAGGTTCTACATGGCAGGCTGCTCTTGAAGGCTAAATTACTTGGAATCCAAAATAAGCTGGCAAACTGGATACAAAATTGGTTTGATGATAGGGCGCAGAGGGTAATAGTAGAAGGATGCTTGTCAGACTGGAGGCTTGTGAGTAGTGGAGTACCCCAGGGGTCAGTGTTGAGTCCATTGCTGTTTGTTACCTATATCAATGATTTGGATGAGAATGTCCAAGGCATTCATTAATTTGCCTTTGGCACTAAACTAGGCAGCATTGTGGACAGTGAGGAAGGTAATCAGAAATTGCAGTAAGACCTTGACCAGCTGGGGAGTTTATGGAGTTTAGTATGGATAAGTGTGTGGTCTTGCATTTTGGAAAGTCAAGTCAAGGTAGGAATTTCATGGTGAATGGTCGGGCCTTAAGGAGTGTCATGGAACAGAGGGACCTTGGAGTTCAGGTTCACAGTTCTCTGAAAGTGGTGTCCCAGGTAGACAGGACAATAATGAAGGCTTTTGGCACACTGGCCCTCATCAATCAGGTCATTGAGTATAGAAGTTGGGAAGTTATGTTGCTGTTATCCAGGATGTTGGTGAGACCACGCTTGGAGTATTGCGTTCAGTTTTGGTCACCTTGTTGTAGGAAGGATGTTACTAATCTAGAAAGAATGCAGAAGAAATTTACAAGGATATTGTCTGGATCCCATGGTCTGAGTTTTAGGGAGAGGTTGAACAAGCTAGAATGTTTATTGTAGAGCATAGGAGACTGAGGGGGGAACCTTTTAGAGGTGTATAAGATTATGAGAGGCATGGACAGGGTAAATGCGCTCAGTCTTTTTCCCAGGGTTGGAGAATGGAGGACAAGAGGGCATAAAAGAGAACCTGAGAGGCAACTTTCTTGCACAGAGGGTGATATGCATATGGAATGAGCTGCCAGCGGAAGTGGTGGAGGCATATCCATTAATAACATTTAAAAGGCATTTAGACAAACACATGGATAGGAAAGGATTAGAAGGATATGGGTCAAGTGCAGGGAAATCGGGTTATGGAGGGCAAACATTTTGGTCAGCATAGACCAATTTGGGCCAAAAGACATGTCTCCGTGCTGTAGGACTCTATGATTTGAGTTCATTTCAAGAAACCTGGTGAGCATGGACAAGTTGGGCCGAAGGGTCTGTTTCCATGTTATGTGACTCTGCGTCACAAGGCACACTGATGTTGCCACCCAGGAAAATGCTATCTCCAAAGACCACCAATGACTGCACGTTGTTCAGCACCTTTCGCGAATCCTCAGGTATTGGAGTAGTGCATGTCCAAAGTCAGCAAGACCTGAACGATAGCCCTGGATTTGTGATGACAAGTGACAAGTAGCATTTGTCCCACACATGTGCCAGGCCATGATCATCTTAGAACAATAGACGATATGTTGACCTTTGGCATTTGATGGTTGCATCATTAGAGGGGGCGAAAGTGAAGACTGCAGATGCTGGAGATCAGAGTCGAAGAGTGTGGTGCTGGAAAAGCTGGTCAGGCAGCATCCGGGCAGTAGGAGACTCAACGTTTTGAGCATAAGCTGATGAAGAGCTAATACTCAACACGTCGATTCTCCTGCTCCTTGGATGCTGCCTGACCGTCTATGGTTTCTCAGCACCACCTTCTTTGACTCAGCATCATTGAAGCCCACCTCCCAATCACTATCCCAGGGTTACTATTGATCGGAAACGGAAGTGAACACTGCTGGCCATATAAGTACTGTGCCTCCAAGAGCAGACTCATGAGCATCTGCAACAAGTTTGAACTGGCCTCAGGATACAAGGTAACTCAAGGCAGCAGCAATGTCATATTAGCACATGGAATATAGAACAATACAGTGCAGAACAGGCCCTTTGGTTCACGATGTTGTGCTGAGGATTAATCCTAATATAAAATATAATAACTTAACCTATGCACCCTTCATTGCACTGCTATCCATGTGCATGTCCAGCAGTCACTTAAATGTCCCTAATGAAATGTAGGGGGTGATGGATTCTCAGGGGAACGTAGTGCGAACAGCCAAGTTTCTGGTGTTGAGACTGGCTCTAATGCAACGAAGGGGTATGTCGGCTTCCAAGAGATGTGTTAGGGGATTCTGTAGTCCAAGGCACAGACAGACGTTTCTGTGGCCAGCAGAGAAAAAGCAGAATGGTGTGTTGTTTCCCTGGTGCCAGGATCAAGGATGACTCAGAAAGGTTGCAGAATGTTCTCACAGGAGAGAAGGGCCAGCAAGAGGTCATTGTCCACATTGGAACCAACAATATACCTATTTCTCCTGGGAATATCCTCCCTCAGCACCCTGGAAAGGGTGCAGAGGAGATTTACAAGGATGTTGCCTGGTATGGAAGGAATGTCTTACGAGGAAAGGCTGAGGGCCTTGAGGCTGTTCTCGTTAGGGAGAAGAAGGTTGAGAGGTGACTTAATAGAGACATACAAGATAATCAGAGGGTTAGATAGGGTGGACAGGGAGAGCCTTTTTCCAAGTGTGGGGACGGCAAACCTGAGGAGACACAACTTTTAAAAGTGAGGGGAGATAGGTATAAGACAGATGTCAGAGGTAGTTTCTTTACTCAGAGTAGTAAGGGTATGGAATGCTTTGCCTGCATCGGTAGTAGATTTGCCAACTTTAAGTGCATTTAAGTCGTCATTGGACAGGCATATGAACGTACATGGAATAGTGTAGGCGGAATGGGCTTCAGATTAGTATTGCATGGCGGCGCAACATCGAGTGCCGAAGGGCCTGTACTGCGCTGTAATGTTCTATGTTCTATCGGAAGGGAAAAGGTTGAGATTCTGAAGGGAGATTACAAAGAGGCAGAAATTTAAAAAGGAGGTCGTCAAGGGTAGTAATATCTGGATTACTCCCAGTGCTACGAGCTAGTGAGGGCAGGAATAGGAGGATAGAGCAGGAGATGAGGATGCATGGCTGAGGAGCTGGTGTATGAGAGAAGGATTCTCATTTTTGGACCATTGGAATCTCTTTTGGGGTAGAAGTGACCTGTACAAAAAGGACGGATTGCACCTAAATTGGAAGGGGATTAATATACTGGCAGGGAAATTTGCTAGAACTGCTTAGGAGGATTAAGACTAGTAAGGTGAGGGGTTGGGACCCAGGGAGATCGCGAGGAAAGAGATCAATCTGAGACTGGTACAGTTGAGAACAGAAGTGAGTCAAACAGTCAAGGCAGGCAGGGACAAGGTAGGACTCATAAATTAAACTGCATTTATTTCAATGCAAGGGGCCTAACAGGGAAGGCAGATGAACTCAGGACATGGCTAGGAACATGGGACTGGGATATCATAGCAATTACGGAAACATGGCTCAGGGATGGGCAGGACGGCAGCTTACTGATCCAGGATACAAATGCTACAGGAAGGATAGAAAGGGAGGCAAGAGAGGAGGGGGAGTGGCATTTTTGATAAGGGATAGCATTACAGCTGTGCTGAGGGAGGATATTCCCAGAAATACATCCAGGGAAGTTATTTGGGTGGAACTGAGAAATAAGAAACGGATGATCACCTTATTGGGATTGTATTATAGACCCCCTAATAGTCAGAGGGAAATTGAGAAACAGATTTGTAAGGAGATCTCAGCTATCTGTAAGAATAATGGGGTAGTTATGGTAGGGGATTTTAACTTTCCAAACATCGACTGGGACTGCCATAGTGTTAAAGGTTTAGACGGAGAGGAATTTCTTAAGTGCATACAAGACAATTTTCTGATTCAGTATGTGGAAAACTTGACCCACTCATAGGAAATAAGGCAGGGTAGGAGACTGAGGTGTCAGTGGGGGAGCACTTTGGGGCCAGTGACCATAATTCTATTCGTTTTAAAATAGTGATGGAAAAGGATAGACCAGATCTAAAAGTTGAACTTCTAAATTAGAGAAGGGCCAATTTTGATGGTTGAAAATGTGTTGCTGGTTAAAGCACAGCAGGTTAGGCAGCATCCAAGGAACAGGAAATTCGACGTTTCGGGCCAGAGCCCTTCATCAGGAAGGCTCTGGCTCTGGCCCGAAACGTCGAATTTCCTGTTCCTTGGATGCTGCCTAACCTGCTGTGCTTTAACCAGCAACACATTTGCAGCTGTGATCTCCAGCATCTGCAGACCTCACGTTCTCTATTCCTGAGATGCAGACCTCACTTTTTACCCCAATTTTGATGGTATTAGGCAAGAACTTTCGAAAGCTGATTGGAGGCAGATGTTTGTAGGTAAAGGGACAGCTGGAAAATGGGAAGCCTTCAGAAATGAGATAACAAGAATCCAGCGAAAGTATATTCCTGTCAGGGTGAAAGGGAAGGCTGGTAGGTATAGGGAATGCTGGATGGCTAAAGAAACTGAGGGTTTGGTTAAGAAAAAGAAGGAAGCATTAGTAAGGTACAGACAGGATAGATCAAGTGAATCCATAGAAGAGTATAAAGGAAGTAGGAGTATACTTAAGAGGGAACTCAGGAGGGCAAAAAGGTGACATGAGATAGCTTTGGCAAATACAATTAAGGAGAATCCAAAGGGTTTTTACAAATATATTAAGGACAAAAGGGTAACTAGGGAGAGAATAGGGCCCCTCAAAGATCAGCAAGGCGGTCATTGTGTGGAGCCACAGAGAATGGGGGAGATACTAAATGAATGTTTTGCATCAGTATTTACTGTGCAAAAGGATATGGAAGATATAGACTGTAGGGAAATAGATGGTGACATCTTGCAAAATGTCCAGATTACAGAGGGGGAAGTGCTGAATGTCTTGAAACGGTCAGAGGTGGATAAATCCCCAGGACCTGATCAGGTGTACCCGAGAACTCTGTGGAAAGGTAGAGAAGTGATTGCTGGGCCGCTTGCTGAGATATTTGTATCATCGATAGTCACAGGTGAGGTGCCAGAAGACTGAAGGTTAGCAAACGTGGTGCCACTGTTTAAGAAAGGCGGTAAAGACAAGCCAGGGAACTATAGACCGGTGAGCCTAACCTCAGTGGTGGGCAAGTTGTTGGAGGGAATCCTGAGGGACAGGATGTACACGTATTTGGAAAGGCAAGGACTGATTTGGGATAGTCAACATGGCTTTGTGCGTGGGAAATCATGTCTCACAAACTTGATTGAATTTTTTGAAGAAGTAACAAAGAAGATTGATGAGGGCAGAACAGTAGATTTGATCTATATGGACTTCAGTAAGGCGTTCGACAAGGTTCCCCATGGGTGACTGATGAGCAAGGTGAGATCGCATGGAATACAGGGAAAACTAGCCATTTGGATACAGAACTGGCTCAAAGGTAGAAGACAGAGGATGGTGGTGGAGGGTTGTTTTTCAGTCTGGAAGCCTGTAACCATTGGAGTGCCACAAGGATCGGTGCTGGGTCCTCTACTTTTTGTCATTTACGTAAATGATTTGGATGCGAGCATAAGAGGTACAGTTAGTAAGTTTGCAAATGACACCAAAATTGGAGGTGTAGTGGATAGCGAAGAAGGTTATCTCAGATTACAACAGGATCTGGACCAGATGGGCCAATGGACTGAGAAGTGGCAGATGGAGTTTAATTCAGATAAATGTGAGGTGCTGCATTTTGGGAAAGCAAATCTTAGCAGGACTTTTACACTTAATGGTAAGGTCCTAGTGAGTGTTGCTGAACAAAGAGACCTTGGAGTGCAGGTTCATAGCTCCTTGAAAGTGGAGTTGCAGGTAGATAGGATCGTGAAGAAGGCATTTGGTATGCTTTCCTTTATTGATCAGAGTGTTGAGTACAGGAGGTGGGAGGTCATGTTGCGGCTGTCTGAGAACAGATCCAAGTCCTCCAGCCCTTCCTCATAACACCTTTCCTCCAGACCGGGCAACATCCTGGTAAATCTCCTCTGCACCTTTTCCAATGCTTCCAAATCCTTCCTCTAATGGGGTAACCAGAACTGTACACAATACTCCAAGTGAGGCCCCACTAGCGTTTTGTACAGTTGATGCATGATATCACGGGTCCGGAACGCAGTCCCTCGACCAATAAAACTGTGTGCCACCTTAAAGGTACTATCAACCTGGGCGGCAGCTGTCAGGGATCTATGTACATGGACACCGAGATCACGCTGCTCATCTACACTATCAAGAATCTTTCCATTGACCCAGTATTCTGCCTTCCTGTTATTCTTCCCAAAGTGAATCACTTCACATTCCTGCATTGAACTCCATTTACCATCTCTCAGTCCAATTCTGCAGTTTATCCGAGTGCCCCTGCAACATTCTTCCGCACTGTCCATTACCCCACTGACTTTAGTGTCATCTGCAAACTTATTAACCCATCCACCTATGCCTACATCCAAAGGATTTATCATTGGATAAATCCCAGGGGACTATGGGAACTGGGCTGATCAATCATTTCTTCCTTGACCAACAGCACATTCCTGAACATGATGGGCAATATAGCATGGCCGATTCACCTAACCTGCACATCTTTGGATTGTGGGAGGAAACTGGAGCACCCAGAGGAAACCCAGCAGACATGGGTCCCTGGTGCTGTGAGGCAGCAGAGCTAACCACGGAGCCACTGTACCCCCAAATGGGGGAACACACATCCTCCTGCTAATGGCCACCTTTGTGTGTGTCTGCATCAAGCTGTGTGCAGACCTTTGGTTCACAAACACTAAATATAACAAGGTACTGAAGTTCCTTTCACCCTGGTGCAGGGCTGGCACCATGGTTAGCTCTGCTACCTGACAACACCAGGGACCTGTGTTTGATACCAGCCTTGGTTGACTGGCTGTATAGAGTTTGCACATTTCCCCTGTGTCTGTGTGGGTTCCACACAATAAAAAGATGTGCAGGTTGGGTAGATTGGCTGTCCAGGGATGCGAAGGCTATGTGGATTAGTCATGGTTAATAGCTGGGATACGGAGATAATGTGGGGCACAGGGTTTGGATGGGATGCCCTTTGAGGGGTCAGTGCAGAATTAACTGGCTGAGAGGCCTCTATCTGCATTGTAAAGAATGTATGTTGTGAAGGATAAGTCTGATCTTGTTTCTGCAGAACATTCCAAGTAGTTGGACAATTTGTATCAGCTGTTCCTCCAGCGAAGGCTTTTAAGAAAAACAGTCTTGAACACAAGTCCATCAGGCAGGGGTCAGCACATAGCATCTTGAGAGGGTTGATCCTGTGGATAGTTTCCTGAGCAGACAGTTAAAAAAATCATTTAGCAGAGCACCTATGCAGCAAGGCACAGTTTGGCTGGTGGTGAGAAGGGCACTCTGCATTAGATCCTTCATGTACACTTGGAATATCTGCACCATTGTATACTGCCCTCAAAGTGGCTGCCAGCGATGGGGGTGGGAGGCTGGGGTGAAGGGATCTCTTCAAATGTGCCTTTGCAAAGATGATCTGGAGAGAGATGTCAAGATTTGTCCCAAACAATTCATTGACACAGGACTCTGCGCTCCATGGGCTGTTGCCCGGGACACACTTTGAGACAAATATAAATGCCTGGCAAATCATCGACTTGCTTTGTAGTCTCTCTGAAACTTGTTGGTTTTCCAGTGATAAGGAGCTGACCTTGACCAAGTGTTGCAGACTGGTGCTTTCCAAAGTTCAAAACAACATCAAGAGGGACAAACTAAAGTTTGGGACTAGGGCAGCTACTGACAAGATGCAGTGGGGAAAAACCGCTGTCTGAGGGCTTTATGATTGTTCAGTTAGCAGACTCTTGTTGCATTGAAATGGACATAAATTGTTTCCTGTATGAGTAGGAAATACCTTTGTTTTTGCAACAGCAGGGATGTTTTGAGGAATGCGTCATTTGATTTTCTCTGCAAAGAATGTGCAGAACAAATTTAGAATCTCTGTATGTACTTATAAATGATTTTATGAACAAAGTGGATTTTTGAGATAAAAGATGGAATAGGGGCTTGCTCTATCCACTCCACGCATGGACCTGGTATTGCAGTATCTCCGGGAACGGTGCACCCCTCATCTATAAATCTAAGAACATGTCTATAGCTCAGGTTTTTTTGGTGCTTTGCCTGCGTGTGTGAACTTACGTTTTAAAGTTTGTAAGCTGCTTCATTTGTCTTTGCGTCGGTCTACAACTCAAACCCCAAATTTAGCACAAAACATACCTACCACGTGCGCTCACAAAACCACAAATTGCTGGAGAAACTCAGCAAATCTGGCAGCATTTGCACAAACAAAGCAGTGTTTCAAACCCAGTGACGGTTATTCAGAATCCAGTTTGGTGCTGGTGCAAATCTATCCGTCTCCCCACCCCCTCCCCCTCCCCCATGAACATTATGCTAACAACATGTTAATATTTTGAAACAAAATCGGGGGGGGGAGGTGAGGTTTATTCAGTTGTTGGGCGTGGTGCTCGATTGGATCCCTTTGTGTTACGATTAGAGTGGCGCTGGAAAAGAACAGCAGGTCAGGCAGCCTCCGAGGAGCAAGAAAACTGTCGTTTCGGGCATAAGCCCTTAAGTGACCTCCAGTGATGAAGATTTTACACCCTGGGGTGCTGTGCTTTTCCAGCACCACACTCTTGACTGTGATCTGTGCGATCGGGTCAGACTATGGGGTGCCGGATCTCAGTGTCATCCTGGCGGCTGTTAGTGTTGGTGTTTGCTGGCTTCCCCGGGCACAGCCCGCTCTGGATTAACCTCTGGACCCTGTGTGAGCCACAATGATGGATCCACACGATGGAGCATCAGCCTCCGAAAGGTCCTGTCTCCTGGGCCTACACTCCTGGAATCACGGGTTCTTCTGTTCAAGTAAAAACCTCCTGTTGTGTTTGCAGAAAGATCCTAAACAGGTACTGTCGAAATTCAGAAAGGAATGCAATAATAATCTTACAATAATTCATTAATTATTTACAGTATATTAATATTCCTTCCTTTCTAACTTGTCCAAGATCCTGGAGTTTTAAACTGCGTGAACAATGGGTCTGAGACTTTATTATCAACCACGACCCCGAGAGGCTGGATTCACCCAGGTAAGAACGCAGATTCCCATTCCTTGGGGACAGCAGTGAATCAAACGGGACTTCAGGGTGGGATTTGAAGGTATTAACCCAAGAGCACCTAGTCTGTTTAACACTTCTGTTTGTTTCCTTTTCCTGATCCAGTTTAAAATCATGTGATCACTCTGTTTGATTCAGTAAGTTTGAAGATTTCTGATGTTCAAATTGTCAGTCATTATGAAATCCATAAAGGTATAAAAGCAAATTACTGCGGATGCTGGAATCTGGAATTATGAAATCCATGTTCACTCATCAACTACACTAACCTGATGTACTCTCCCTCCTTATCATCGCAAATTTAAACAAAATCAATTTGTTTGTAGTCATGAGATGAAGGCACAGGTCAGCATTTATTTCCCATTCCTAATTGCCCAGAAGCAGTTGAGAGCCAAGCAGCTTGTTGTGGGTCTGGAGTCACATGTAGACCAGGCCAGATCAGGATGGCAATTGCCTCCCCTGAAGGACATGAGTGAACAAATATGTTTTCCCCAACAATGGATTCATGATCATTGACAGACTCTTACTCCTAGATTTTCTCTTAATTCTGCATTTTGGGAAAACAAATCTTAGCAGGACTTACACACTTAATGGGTAAGGTCCTAGGGAGTGTTGCTGAACAAAGAGACCTTGGCGTGCAGGTTCATAGCTCCTTGAAAGTGGAGACGGAGGTAGATCGGATAGTGAAGAAGGCGTTTGGTATGCTTTCCTTTCTTGGTCAGAGTATTGGTATAGGAGTTGGGAGGTCATGTTGCGGCTGTACAGGATATTGGTCAGGCCACTGTTGGAATATTGCGTGCAATTCTGGTCTCCTTCCTATCGGAAAGGTGTTGTGAAACTTGAAAGGGTTCAGAAAAGATTTACAAGGATGTTGCCAGGCTTGGAGTATCTGAGCTATAGGGAGAGGCTGAACAGGCTGGGGCTGTTTTCCCTGGAGTGTCGGAGGCTGAGGGGTGACCTTATAGAGGTCTACAAAATTATGAGGGGCACGGATAGGATAAATAGGCAAAGTCTTTTCCCTGGAGTCGTGGAGTCCAGAACTAGAGGGCATAGGTTTAGGGTGAGAGGGGAAAGATATAAAAGAGACCTAAGGGGCAACTTTTTAACACTGAAGGTGGTATGTGTATGGAATGAGCTATCAGAGAAAGTGGTCGAGTCATTTAAAAGGCATCTGGATGTGTATATGAATAGGAAGGGTTTGGAGGGATAAGGGGTGGGTGCTGGCAGTGGGACTAGATTGGGTCAGGACATGTGGTGGGCATGGATGGGTTGGACCGAAGGGTCTGTTTCCATGCTGTACATCTCTATGACTATTTTCATTGGATTCAAATTCCACCATCTGCCATGGTCGGATTCAAGTCAGTAAGTGCACCCATCTCCAGCTCCTCCAAGACCGTGTTAGGGTCCAGGAGCTGGAGTTGGATGAACTCAGGATCATTCGGGAGGCAGAGGGGGTCATAGATCGGAGCTTTAGGGAAGTAGTAACTCCAAAGATTGCGGACAGATGGGTGACAGTGATGGGGACTGGGAGGAAGCATCTAGTGGAGAGACCCCCTGCGGCCGTTCCCCTCAAGAACAAGTATACCGTTTTGGATACTTGTGGGGGGGACGACTTACCATGGGTGAGCAATGGGGTTCAGGCCTCTGGCATGGAGCCTGTCCCTGTTGCTCAGAAGGGAAGGGTGGAGAAGAGCAGAGCAATAGGTTTTGGGGACTCGATAGTTCGGGGCACAGATAGGTGGTTTTGTGGGGGCGAGAGAGACTCACGTTTGGTATGTTGCCTCCCAGGTGCAAGGGTACGTGATGTCTCTGATCGTGATTTCCGGGTCCTTAAGGGGGAGGGAGAGCAGCCTGAAGTCGTGGTCCTCATTGGCACCAACGACATTGGTAGGAAGAGGGATGAGGATGTTAGGCAGGCTTTCAGGGAGCTAGGTTGGAAGCTCAGAGTTAGAACAAACAGAGTTGTTGTCTCTGGTTTGTTACCTGTACCACGTGATAGAGAGACGAGGAATAGGCAGAGAGAGCAGTTAAATGCGTGGCTACAGGGATGGTGCAGGAGGGAGGGATTCCGGTACCTGGATAACTGGGTTTCTTTCTGGGGAAGGTGGGACCTCTATAAACAGGATGGTCTACACGTGAACCTGAGGGGCACCAGTATCCTTGGGGGGAGGTTTGCTAGTGCTCTTTGGGGGGGTTTAAACTAACTCTGCAAGGGCATGGGAACCTAGACTGTAGCTTTAGGGTGCAGGACCTGGAGTGTAGGGAGGTTAGGAACATGGCATCAAACTCGAAGGAGGGTGCCTGTAAACAGGAAAGTGGCTTGAAGTGTGAAAACTTCAATGTGAGAAGTATACGAAATAAGGTGGGTGAACTTGCAGCGTGGGTTGGTACCTGGGATTTCGATGTTGTGGCTATTACGGAGACATGGGTAGAACAGGGACAGGATTGGCTGTTGTAGGTCCCAGGGTTTAAATGTTTTAGTAGGGTCAGAGGTGGGGGTAAAAGAGGGGGAGGTGTGGCATTGCTTGTCAAAGATAGTATTATAGCGGTGGAAAGGACGATGGATGAAGACACGCCATCTGAGGTAGTTTGGGCTGAGGTTAGAAATAGGAAAGGTGAGGTCACCCTGTTAGGAGTTTTCTACAGGCCTCCTAATAGTCCTAGAGACGGAGAAGAAAGGATTGCGAGGATGATTCAGGAGAAGAGTGAAAGTAATAGGGTAGTTGTTATGGGGGACTTTAACTTTCCAGATATTAACTGGGAAAGCTATAGCTCGAGTATGTTAGATGGGTCGGTGTTTGTCCAATGTGTGCAGGAGGGTTTCCTGACACAATATGTAGACAGGCCAACAAGAGGTGAGGCCATACTGGATTTGGTTCTGGGTGACGAACCAGGCCAGGTGTTAGAATTGGAGGTAGGTGAGCACTTTGGGGACAGTGACCACAATTCGGTGACTTTTACTCTAGTGATGGAGAGGGATAAGTGTGCACTGCAGGTCAAGAGTTATAGCTGGGGGCAGGGAAATTATGATGCGGTGAGGCATGGCTTAGGATGCGTGGCTTGGAAAAGTAGGCTTCAAGGGAAGGGTGCAATCGATATGTGGAGCTTGTTCAAGGAGCAACTATTGAGTGTCCTTGATAAGTATGTACCTGTCAGGCAGGGAGGAAAGGGTCGTGTGAGGGAGCCGTGGTTTAATAAGGAATTGGAATCCCTTGTTAAAGGGAAGAGGGCAGTTTATGTAAAGATGAGGCGTGAAGGTTCAATTGGAGCGATTGAGAGTTGTAAGGTAGCCAGGAAGGATCTAAAGAGAGAGCTAAGAGCAGCAAGGAGGGGACATGAAAAGTCCTTGATAGGATTAGGGAAAACCCAAAGGCTTTCTGTAGGTATGTCAGGAATAAAAGAATGACTAGGGTAGGAATAGGTCCAGTCAAGGATAGTAGTGGGAAGTTGCGTGTGGAGGCTGAAGAGATTGGGGAGACACTGAATGAATACTTTTCGTCAGTATTCACTCAGGAACAGGACATTGTTGCCGATGTGAATATTGAGTCACAATTAATTAGAATGGATGGCTTTGAGATATGTAGGGAAGAGGTGTTGGAAATTCTGGAAAGGCTGAAAATAGATAAATCCCCTGGGCCTGATGGCATTTATCCTAGGATTCTCTGGGAAGCAAGGGAGAGATTGCAGAGCCGTTGGCCTTGATTTTTATGTCCTCGTTGTCTGCAGGAATACTGCCAGAAGACTGGAGGATGGCAAATGTGGTTCCCTTGTTCAAGAAGGGGAGTAGTGATAACCCTAGTAACTTTAGGCCGGTGAGTCTCACTTCTGTTGTGGGCAAAGTCTTAGAGAGAATTGTAAGGGATAGGATTTATGAACATCTGGACAGGAATAATGTGATCAAGGACAGTCAGCATGGTTTTGAGAAGGGCAGGTCGTGCCTCACAAACCTTATTGAATTCTTTGAGAAGGTGACTAAGGAGGTAGATGAGGGTAAAGTGGTAGATGTGGTGTATATGGATTTTAATAAGGCGTTTGATAATGTTCCCCATGGTAGGCTACTGCAAAAAATACGGAGGTATGGCATTGAGGGTGCATTAGAGGTTTGGATTAGGAATTGGCTGGCTGGAAGAAGACAGAGGGTAGTAGTTGATGGTAAAGGTTCATCTTGGAGTGCAGTTACTAGTGGTGTTCCGCAAGGATCTGTTTTGGGACCATTGCTGTTTGTCATTTTTATAAATGACCTGGAGGAGAGGCTAGAAGGTTGGGTGAGCAAGTTTGCGGATGATACGAAAGTTGGTGGAGTTGTTGACAGTGAGGAAGGATGTGGCAGGTTACAGAGGGATATAGATAAGTTGCAGAGCTGGGCAGAAAGGTGGCAAATGGAGTTCAATGCAGGTAAGTGTGAAGTGATTCATTTTGGTAAGAGTAACAAGAAGATGGGGTACTGGGCTAATGGTCAGATACTTGGTAGTGTGGATGAGCAGAGGGATCTTGGTGTCCATGTACACAGATCTCTGAAAATTGCCACCCAGATAAATAGTGCTGTGAAGAAGGCACATGGTGTACTGGCTTTCATTGGTAGAGGAATTGAGTTCCGGAGTCCTGAAGTCATGTTGTAGTTGTATAAGACTCTGGTGCGGACACATCTGGAGTATTGTGTGCAGTTTTGGTCGCCATACTATAGGAAGGATGTGGAGGCACTGGAACGGGTGGAGAGGAGGTTTACCAGGATGTTGCCTGGTATGGTAGGAAGATCGTATGAGGAAAGGCTGAGGCACTTGGGGCTGTTTTCATTGGAGAAAAGAAGGTTTAAGGGTGACTTGATAGAGGTGTACAATATGATTAGGGATTTAGATAGGGTTGACCATGAGAACCTTTTTCCACGTATGGAGTCAGCTATTATGAGGGGGCATAGCTTTAAATTAAGGAGTGGTAGGTATAGGACAGATGTTAGGGGTAGATTCTTTACTCAGCGAGTCATGAGTTCATGGAATGCCCTGCCAGTAGCAGTGGTGGACTTTCCCTCTTTACGGGCATTTTAAACGGGCATTGGATAGGCATATGGAAGATAGTGGGCTAGTGTAGGTGAGGTGGGCTTGAATCGGCGCAACATCGAAGGCCAAAGGGCCTGTACTGTGCTATATTTTTCTATGTACTATGTTCTATGTAGGTCCCTGGGATATTACCTGGGTCTTTGGATTAACAGTCTAACAATAGTTAAAAAGCGCACAACTCCAGGTTATACTCCAACAGGTTTAATTGGAAGCACATTAGCTTTCGGAGTGTCGCTCCTTCATCAGGTGTTGGACTCCCCAGTCCAACACTGGCATCTCCAAATCAATCTAGCAATCATATCACTAGAGCATCTCCTCCCCAATATCGAGCACTAATTGCCATAAGACATTCATGTTGGTTTTTCTGAATTATGTCACATTCAGACCGAATAATGAATGACTATGTTTGCCATTGTGTCGGCTGGTAGAAGCACTTTGTGTCATTTGGCTGCAGGCTGTAGGTCACTCTCTCCAGGCCCAGGTAAGGGTCAAGATTCTCGGATTAGCTATAAATGAGGATTTAATGGGCCGGTTTATATGCGGGTATGCCAGTTCTGCGATTAATTCGATAAATGCTCATCAGTAAATAATGTGAGTTATTCTTGTGATTTGTTATGATTCAATGCTTATTTTTTCAGAGCACAGAACTTCTCCGTTAGTACCTAGAAATTCTCAAAGCTCTGGCAGGCAGGAGACAGTTCAGTGACAGCTGGAAAACAGTGTATGGTCTTCACTAGGATTTGGAAAACAGCAGCGTGGTCTGTGCTCAGCTCCTCTGTGGAGTCACAGTGCCTGTGTCAAGGCAGTAGTGTGCTCATGGGGACTGAGGTCCCTGAATGGACGGACAATGAGACACTTCTGTCAGACTGCCCTCGATCTTCAGCCACTCGCCAAAATTGCACCAAACTCAACAGTGTTGGTCTGACATAATCTGGTGAGTACTGACTTACTGAAAAACAGACACATTTCACTTTAGTATTTGTAAAAGTAATGGTGTTGATATTTGCATGCATCAGTCTAACAGTGTCAAATCTAAACTTGTCAGAGAGTCACAATGTTCTCCTGCACAGAGAAGAGGTCTCCTTGGAGATAGTGACCACAGTTCAATTATGTTCACAATAGCAATGGGCAGGATAAGTATATACTGCAGGGAAGGAGGTATAATTGGAGGAAAGGTAATTATGATGCGATTCGGCAAGATTTAGGATGCATCGGATGGGGAAGGAAACTGCACGGGATGGACACACTTGAAGTGTGGAGCTTATTCAAGGAACAGCTACTGTATAAGTATGTGCCTGTCAGACAGGAAGGAAGTGGTCGAGCAAGGGAGCCATGGTTTATTAAGATTAGGGCCCATCAAAGATAGTAGTGGGAAGTTATTTGTGGAATCTGAGGGGATAGAGGAAGCGCTTTTTTTCAGTCCTTACAATGGAAAAGGGTAATGTTAGTGAGAATACGGAGATACAGGCTACCTGATTAGATGGGATTGAGGTCAACAAAGAGGTGGTTTTAACCATTTTGAAAAATCTGTAAACAGATAAGACCCCCACCTTGCCTGGATGGGGTTTATCCTCAGATTCTCTGGGAAGCCAGTGAGGAGATGCAGAACCTTTTGCTTTGATCTTTATTGTCATCATTGTTGACTGGAGTAGTGCCAGAAGGCTGGAAGATAGCCAATGTTGTTTCCTTCTTCAAGAAGGGGAGTCTGGACAAGCCTGGTATTTATAGGCCAGTGAGCCTGACTTCAGTTGTAGATAAGGTGTTGGAAAAGTTGTAAGAGATAGGATTTATAATCATCTGGAAAGGAATAATTTGATTAGAGATAGTCAGCATGGTTTTGTGAAGGGCAGGTCATGCCCTTCACAACTCATAACCTTATTGAGAAGGTGACAAAACAGGTGGATGAAGGTAAAGCGGTTGATGTGGTGTATTTGGACTTCAGGAAGGCATTTGATAAGGTTCCACATGGTAGGCTACTGCACAACATAAGGAGTTTCGGGATTGAAGAGGCTTTAACAGTTTGGATCAGAAATTAGCTAGCTGAAAGAAGTCAGAGAGTGGTGGCTGATGGGAAATGTTCGTTCTGGAGCTCAGTTACTAGTGGTGTGCCACAAGGATCTGTTTTGGGACCACTGCTGTTAGCCATTTTTATAAATGATCCGGATGTGGATGAAAAAGGATGGGTTAGTAAATTTGTAGATGACACGAAGGTAGGCAGAGTTGTGGATAGTGCCGAAGGATATTGTGGGTTACAGAGGGACATCGATAAACTGCAGAGCTGGGCTGAGAGGTGGCGAATGGTGTTTAATGCAGAAGGTTCACTTCGGAAGAAGCAACAGGAATGCAGAGTATTGGGCTAATGGTAAAAATGTTGAAAGTGTAAATGAACAGAGAGACCTGAGTGTCCAGGTGTGTAAATCCCTGAAAGTTGTAACCCAGTTTGATAAGAAGGCATATGGTGTGTTGGCATTTATTGGTAGGGGGATTGAGTTTTGAAGCCACGAGGTCATGCATCAGCTGTCCAAGACACCGATAAGGGTATGGAGGAGAGTTCAGAGGAGATTTACTAGGATGTTGCCTGGTATTGAAGGAAAGTCTTACAAGGAAAGGCTGAGGGAACTGAGGCTGTTTTTGTTAAAGAGAAAAAGGTTGAGAGGTGACTTAATTGAGACATAGAAGATAATCAGCGGGTTAGATAGGGTGGACAGTGAGAGCCTTTTTCCTCAGATGGTGAAGGCTAACGTGAAGGGACATAGCTTTAAATTGAGGGGTGATAGATTTAGGACAGATATCAGCAGTACTTTCTTTACTCAGAGAGTAGTAAGGGTGTGGAACAGCCTGCCTGCAACAGTAGTAGACTCAAAAAACGTTAAGGGCATTCAGATGAGTATTGCACATATATATGGGTAGTAATGGAATGGTATAGGTTAGATGGGCATCAGATTAATTTCACAGGCTGGTGCAACATTGAGGACTGAAGGGCCTGTATTGCGCTGCAAAGTTCTGAGTTCTATGTTCTGTGTATGTCTCTTCAGCCCATTGAGTCTGTGCTCTTGAAAAGAAAACACCTAACTATTCTAATCCCATTTTCCAGCACTTGGCCCATTGCCTCGTATGGGTTGGCAATGCAAGTGTACATCTAGATAATTCTGAAAAATTATATGGATTTCTGTCTCTACCATCCTGCTAGGTAGTGAGTCCCAGTTTCCTACTGCAATCTGAGTGAAAAATATTCCTCACATCCCCACTAAACATACTGCCCCTTACCTAAGGCCACTTTTGGAATATTGTGCGCAATTCAGGTCTCCCTCCTATTGGAAAGATGTTATGAAATTTGAAAGGGTTCAGAAAAGATTTACCAGAATATTGCCAGAGTTGGAGGATTTGAACTATAGGGAGAGGCTGATAGGCTGGGGCTGTTTTCCCTGGAGTCTCAGAGGGTGAAGGGTGACCTTACAGAGGTTTATAAAATCATGAGGGGCATGGATAGGGTAAATAGATAAAGTATTTTTCCTGGGGTCGGAGTGTCCAGAACTAGAGGGCATAGGTTTAGGATGAGAGGTGAAAGATATAAAAGGGACCTAAGGGACAACGTTTTCATGCAGAGCGTGGTGCATGTGTGGAATGAGCTGCCAGAGGAAGTACTGGAGGCTGGTACAATTACAGCATGTAAAAGGCATCTGGATGGGTATATGAATAGGAAGGGTTCACAGGAATATGGGCCAAGTGCTGTCAAATGGGACGTGATTAATTTAGGATATCTGGTCAGCATGGGTAGGTTGGACCAAAAGGTTACTGCTTTTAGTCATTTTTATAAATGACCTGGATGAGTGAGTAGAAGGATTGGTTAGTAAATTTGTGGATGATACTAAACTGGGTGGAGTTGTGGACAGTGTGGAAGGATGTTGCAGGCTATAGAGGGACATAGCTAAGCTGCAGAATTGAGCGGAGAGGTGACAAATGGAGTTTAATGCATAAAAGTGTGAAATGATTCACTTTGGAAGGAGTAACAGGAATACAGAGCACTGGGCTAATGGTAAGCTTCCTGGTCGTGTGGATTTGTAGAGAGATCTTGGTGTCCATGTGCATAGATCCCTGAAAGTTGCCATCCAGGTTGATAGGATTGTTAAGGTGTACAGTGTGTTAGCTTTTATTGGTAGAGGGATTGAGTTTTGGGGCTGTGAGGTCATGCTGCAGCTGTACAAAACTTGAAGTATTGCACTCAGCTCTGGTTGCCGCATTAGAGGAATGATGTGGAAGCTTTGGAAAGGGCACAGAGGAGATTTCCCAGGATTTTGTCTGGGATGAAGGGAAGGTCTCATGAGGAAAGGTGAGGGGCTTGAGGTTGTATTTGTTTGAGAGAAGAAGATTAAAAGATGACTTAATAGAGATATACAAGATGTTCAGAGGATTAGACAGGGTGGACAGTGAGAGTCTTTTTCCTTTGATGGTGATGGCTAGCACAAGGCGACATAGCTTTAAATTGAGGGGTGATAGACATAGGGCAGATGTCAGAGGTAGTTTCTTTACTCAGAAAGTAGTAGGGATGTGGAACACACTGCCTGCAGCAGTAGTAGACTCGCCAACTTTAAGGGCATTTAAATGGTCATTGGATAAATATATGAATGATGATTGAATAGTGGAGGTTTGATGGGCTTCAGGTCGGTACCTCAGGTTCGCGCAACATCATGGGCCAAGTGGCCTGTACTGCCCTGTATTGTTCTGTGTTCTATGTTTTATGTCTGTTTCTGTGCTGTACATCTCCGTGACTCTAAGGTCGATGCCCCCTGGTTATTGATCCTTTCATCAAGGGAAAAGTTCCTTTGTGTATCCTCTGTATATACCTCTCTTAATTTTATGTACCTCGATGAAAGGCATTTGATAAGGTTCCCCATGGTAGGCTTATGCGGAAATTCAGGATGCATGGGATAGTGGGAAGTTTGGCCAGTCGGATAGAGAACTGGCTAACCGGTCGAAGTCAGAGAGTGGTGGTAGATGGTAAATATTCAGCCTGGAGCCCAGTTACAAGTGGAGTTCTGCAGGGATCAGTTCTGGGTCCTCTGCTGTTTGTAATTTTTATTAATGACTTGGAAGAGGGAGTCGGAGGGTGGGTCAATAAATTTGCAAACGATACGAAGATTGGTGGAGTTGTGGGTAGTGAGGCTGCAAAGGCTGTTGTCGGCTGCAAAGGGTCTTAGATATGATGCAGAGCTGGGCTGAGGAGTGGCAGATGGAGTTCAACCCTGTCGAGTGTGAGGTTATCCATTTTGGAAGGACAAATAAGGATGCGGAATACAGGGTTAAGGTAGGGTTCGTAGTAAGGTGGAGGAGCAGAGGGATCTTGGGGCCTATATTCATAGCTCTTTAAAAGTTGCCACTCAGGTGGATAGAGCTTGTAAGAAGGTGTATTAGCATTCATTACCAGAGGGATTGAATTCAAGAGTCATGAGGTGATGTTGCAGCTGTACAGGAGCTTGGTAAGGCCACATGTGGAGTACTGTGTGAAGTTCTGGTCGCCTCATTTTTAAGAAATATGTGGAAGCTTTGGAGAGGGTGCAGAGGAGATTTACCAGGATGTTGCCTGGGGAATGGAGAATAGGTCATATGAGGATAGGCTGAGAGTGCTAGGCCTTTTCTCATTGGAACGGCAAAGGATGAGGGGTGACTTGATAGAGGTTTATAAGATGATCAGGGGAATAGATAGAGTAGACAATCAGAGACTTTTTTCCCCGGGTAAAAGCGAGGACATTCAGAGTCGTCATCTCTGGGTTGTTGCCGGTGCCATGTGACAATGAGGCAAGGAATAGGGAGAGAGTGCAGTTGAACACGTGGCTGCAAGGATGGTGTAGGAGGGAAGGCTTCAGGTATTTGGACAATTGGACTGCATTCTGGGGAAAGTGGGACCTGTAAAAGCAGGATTGGTTGCACCTGAACCAGAAGGGCACCAATATCCTGGGGGGTAGGTTTGCTAGCACTCTTCAGGGGGGTTTAAACTAATTTGGCAGGGGGGTGGGATCCGGACTTGTAGTCCAGCAAGTAAGTTAGCTGTTTTTCAGACGTCCAAGAATGTAGGGAGGCTGTGGAGAAGGCAGCACTGACAGGGAATACTTGCGGACACAGAGATGGGTTCAAATGTGTATATTTCAACGCAAGGAGTGTCAGAAATAAGGTGGGTGAACTTAAGGCGTGGATCAGTACTTGGGACTACGATGTTGTAGCCATCACGGAAACGTGGATAGAAGAGGGACAGGAATGATTGTTGGGGGTTCCTGGTTACAGATGTTTCAGTAAGATTAGGGAGGGTGGTAAAAAAGGAGCGGGGGGTGGCGTTGCTAATTAGAAATGGTATAACGGCTGCAGAAAGGCAGTTCGAGGGGGATCTGCCTTTGGAGGTAGTATGGGCTGAAGTCAGAAATAGGGGCAGAGATGTGGAGAAACAGATTGGGCGATTTCAACTTCCCAAATATTGATTGGAAGCTCTTTAGATCAAGTAGATTGGACGGGGCAGTGTTTGTGCAGTGTGTCCAGGAAGCTTTTCTAACTCAGTATGTAGATTGTCCAACCAGAGGGGAGGCCATATTGGATTTGGTACTTGGTAATGAACCGGGACAAGTGATGGGCTTGTTAGTGGGTGAGCATTTTGGTGATGGTGACCACAATTCTGTGACTTTCACCTTGGTTATGGAGAGAGATAGGTGTGTGTAACAGGGCAGGTTTTACAATTGGGGGAAGGGTAAATACGATGCTGCAAGACAGAATCTGAGGACCATATATTGGGAGCATAGGCTGTCAGAGAAGATTGTCGTTGAAATGTGGAACTTTTTCAAGGAACAGATATGATGTGCCCTTGATATGTATGTACCTGTCAGGCAGGAAAGAGATGGTTGTGTGAGGGAACCTTGGTTGACGAGGGAGGTTGAATGACTTGTAAAGAGGAAGAAGGAGGCTTACATAAGGTTGAGGAAACAAGGTTCAGACAGAGAGTTGGAGGGATACAGGATAGCCAGGAGGGAGCTGAAGAAAGGGATTAGGAGAGCTAAGAGAGGGCATGAAAAATATTTGGCGGGTAGGATCAAGGATAACCCCAAGGCCTTTTATGTGTATGTGAGAAACATGAGAATGACGAGAACGAGGGTAGGTCTGATCAAGGACTGTAGTGGGAGACTGTGTATTGAGTCGGAAGAGATAGGAGAGGTCTTGAATGAGTACTTTTCTTCAGTATTTACAAATGAGAGGGACCATATTGTTGAAGAGGAGAGTGTGAAACGGACTGGTAAGCTAGAGGAGATACTTGTTAGGAAGGAAGATATGTTGGGCATTTTGAAAAACTTGAGGATAGACAAGTCCCCCTGGCCTGATGGGATATATCCTAGGATTATGTGGGAAGCAAGAGAGGAAATTGCAGAGCCGTTGGCAATGATCTTTTATTCTTCACTGTCAACGGGGGTGGTACCAGGGGACTGGAGAGTGGCGAATGTTGTGCCCCTGTTCAAAAAAGGGAATAGGGATAACCCTAGGAATTACAAGCCAGTTAGTATTACTTTGGTGGTAGGCAAAGTAATGGAAAGGGTACTGAGGGATAGGATTTATGAGTATCTGGAAAGACACTGCTTGATTAGGGACAGCCAGCACAGATTTGTGAGCGTTAGGTCTTGCCTTACAAGTCTTATTGAATTCTTCGATGAGGTGACCAAGCATGTGGATGAGGGTAGAGCAGTGGATGTAGTGTACATGGACTTTAGTAAGGCATTTGATAAGGTTCCCCATGGTAGGCTTATGCAGAAAGTCAGGAGGCATGGGATAGTGGGAAATTCAGCCAGTTGGATAGAGAACTGGCTAACTGGTCGAAGTCAGAGAGTGGTGGTAGATGGTAAATATTCAACCTGGAGCCCAGTTACAAGTGGAGTTCCGCAGGGATCAGTTCTGGGTCCTTTGCTGTTTGTAATTTTTATTAATGACTTGGAAGAGGGAGTCGAAGGGTGGGTCAGTAAATTTGCTGACGATACGAAGATTGGTGGAGTTGTGAATAGTGAGGAGGGCTGTTGTCGGCTGCAAAGGGACTTAGATATGATGCAGAGCTAGGCTGAGGAATGGCAGATGGAGTTCAACCCTGTCAAGTGTGAGGTTATCCATTTTGGAAGGACAAATAAGAATGCGGAATACAGGGTTAATGGTAGGGTTCGTAGTAAGGTGGAGGAGCAGAGGGATCGTGGGGTCTATATTCATAGCTCTTTGAAATTTGCCACTCAGGTGGATAGAGCTTGTAAGAAGGCCTATGGTGTATTGGCGTTCATTTGCAGAGGGATTGAATTCAAGAGTCGTGAGGTGATGTTGCAGCTGTAAGGACCTCGGTAAGGCCACATTTGGAGTACTGTGTACAGTTCTGGTCGCCTCATTTTAAGAAATATGTGGAAGCTTTGGAGAGGGTGCAGAGGAGATTTACCAGGCTGTTGCCTGGAATGGAGAATAGGTCATACGAGGATAGGTTGAGAGTGCTAGGCCTTTTCTCATTGGAACGGCGAAGGATGAGGGGTGACTTGATAGAGGTTTATAAGATGATCAGGGGAATAGATAGAGTAGACAATCAGAGACTTTTTCCCCGGGTACAACAGAGTGTTACAGGGGGACATAAATTTAAGGTGAAGGGTGGAAGGTATAGGGGGGATGTCAGGGGTAGGTTCTTTACCCCGAGAGTGGTGGGGGCATGGAATGCGCTGCCTGTGGGAGTGGCAGTCTGAATCATTGGTGACCTTTAAGCGGCAATTGGATAGGTATGTGGATAGGTGCTTAAGCCAGGACAAATGTTCGGCACAACTTCGTGGGCGAAGGGCCTGTTCTGTGCTGTATTGTTCGATGTTCTTTTTTCTATGACGTGAAATGCTGACTGGGCCAGTAACAACAATGTCCCATGAATACATTAAAAAATCTCCAGCAAGTGGAAATAGTTTATTCTTATCTACCCTGTCTTTCTCTGTTAATACCTGAAAGACTTCCAACTGATCAGTTCTAACCTCATAAATTTAGAGAATACAGACCTAATTTAGATAATCTCACCTCATAATTTGTCACCTGATACCATGGTATCATTCTTTAAACCTACATTGTGTTCCCTCCTAGGCCTTCCTATCCTTCCTAAGAATCTAAATAATTCTTACACTTTTGCTCACAATCTTCCAAGTAGGGTCTAACCAAGGTTTTGTATAGTTGCAGCTTAACTTTTGCATTGTTCTACTCTAGTCTTCTAGATATAAAGGCCAGCAATCTGATAACTTTCTTGATTATTCTTTGCTAAAACTGTTCAAGCTACAGTTGTAAACTTTTCAGTGCCATAGTGTCATACAGCACGGAAACAGACCCTTTGGTGCAACTCATGTATGCTGACCAGATATCCCAACCTAATCTAGTTTCATTTGTCAGCACTTGGCCCATAACTTTCCAAACCCTTCCTATTCATATAACCATCCAGATGCCTTTTAATTGTTCCAATTGTACTAGCCTCCACCACTTCCCCTGGCTGCTCATTCCATGCACACACCCTCCTCTGCACGCTAAAGTTGGCCCGTAGGTCTCTTTTATATCTTAGTAAGAGTCCTTGTAGAGGGAGGAAGAGAGCTTCTTCAAGGAAGGCATCCTGATGAAGGGCTTATGCTCGAAACGTCGAATTCTCTATTCCTGAGATGCTGCCTGGCCTGCTGTGCTTTGACCAGCAACACATTTGCATCTTTTATATCTTACCCCTCTCACCTTAAAAGTATGGAAAAGCGCAGCAGGTCAGGCAGTATCCAAGGAACAGGAGAATCGACGTTTCGGGCATAAGCCCTTCTTCAGGAATGGCTTTCTGAAGAAGGGCTTATGCCCAGCAACACATTTTCAGCTCTGATCTCCAGCATCTGCAGTCCTCACTTTCTCCACCTTAAAAGTATGCCCTCTAGTTTTGGACTCCCCCACCCCAGGGAAAGGAACTTGTCTATTGATGCTTTCCATGCCCCTCAAGATTTTATAGACCTCTATAAGGTCACCCCTCAGTCTTCAACGCTCCAGGGAAAACAGCCCTAGCCTATTCAACCTCTCCCTCCAGCTTAAATCCTCTAACCCTGGCAACATCTTTGTAAAAATTTCCTGAACCCGATAGGAAGGAGACCAAAATGGCACACAATATTCCTAAAGTGGCCAAACTCACGACCTTTACAGCCTCAACATGCCCTCCCAAATCCTATACTCCAAGCTCTGACGATTAATGGAATGCACATCAAAAGCCTTCTTCACTATCCTATCTACCTGTGAATCTACTTTCAAGGAGCTATGAACCTGCACTTCAAGATCTCTTTGTTCAACAACACTCCCGAGGACCTTACCATGAAGTATATACGTCCTGTTAAGATTTGCTTTCCCAAAGTGCAGCACCTCACATTTATCTGAATTAAACTCAATCCATTGGCCCATCTGATCAAGATCCCATTGTAATCTGAGGTAACCTTCTTCGATGTCCACCACGTCTCCAATTTTGATGTCATCTGCAAACTTACTGACTATACCTCTAATGATAGCATCCAAATCATTTACATAAATGATGAAAAGTAGTGGACTCAGCACCCATCCTTGTGGCACTCCACTGATTAGTAAACAAGGAAGTTAAGGATAATGTAAACACAATAGCTAAAGCATACCATATTGCAAATGTGAGTGGCATACTGGAAGATTGTGTTGCTGGTTAAAGTACAGCAGGTTAGGCAGCATCCAAGGAACAGGAAATTCGACGTTTCGGGCATAAGCCCTTCATCAGGCTTATGCCCGAAACGTCGAATTTCCTGTTCCTTGGATGCTGCCTAACCTGCTGTGCTTTAACCAGCAACACATTTTCAGCTGTGATCTCCAGCATCTGCAGACCTCATTTTTTACCCTTTATACTGGAAGATTGGGAAACTTTCAAAGATCACAAAAGAACATAGAACAGTACAGCACAGAACAGGCCCTTCAGCCCACGATGTTGTGCTGACCACTGATCCTCATGTATGCACCCTCAAATTTCTGTGACCATATGCATGTCCAGGAGTCTCTTAAATGGCCCAATGACCCTGCCTCCACAACTGCTGCTAGCAACGCATTCCATGCTCTCACAACTCTCTGTGTAAAGAACCCGCCTCTGACATCCCCTTGATACTTTCCTCCAACCAGCTTAAAACTATGACCCCTCGTGTTAGTCATTTCTGCCCTGGGAAATTGTCTCTGGCTATTGACTCTATCTAAGCCTCTCATTATCTTGTATACCTCAATTAGGTCCCCTCTTCTCCTCCTTTTCTCCAATGAAAAAAGTCCGACCTCAGTCAACCTCTCCTCATAAGATAAGCCCTCTAGTCCAGGCAGCATCCTGGTAAACCTCCTCAGAACCCTGTCCAAAGCATCCACATCTTTCCTATAATAGGGCGATCAGAACAGGACGCAGTATTCCAAGTACGGTCTAACCAAAGTTTTATAGAGCTGCAACAAGATCTCACAACTCTTAAACTCAATCCCCCTGTTAATGAAAGCCAAAACACCATATGCTTTCTTAACAACCCTTGGGTGGCCATTTTAAGGGATCTATGTATCTGCACCCCAAGATCGCTCTGTTCCTCCACACCGCCAAGAATCCTATCTTTAATCCTGTACTCAGCTTTCAAATTCGACCTTCCAAAATGCATCACCTTGCATCTATCCAGGTCGAACTCCATCTGCCACCTCTCAGCCCATCTCTGCATCCTGTCAATGTCCTGCTGCAGCCTACAAAAGCCCTCTATACTGTCAACGACACCTTCAACCTTTGTGTCATCTGCAAACTTGCCGACCCATCCTTCAATCCCCTCTTCCAAGTCATTAATAAAAATTACAAACAATAGAGGCCCAAGGACAGAGCCCTGTGGAACACCACTCACCGCAGACTTCCAGGCAGAATATTTTCCTTCTACTACCGCTCGCTGTCTTCTGTTGGCCAGCCAATTCTGTATCCAGACAGCTATGTTCCCCTGAATCCCATTCCTCCTGACCTTCTGAATGAGCCTACCAAGGGGAACCTTATCAAATGCCTTGTTGAATTCCATATACACCACATCCACAGCTTGACCCTCATCAACTTTTCTAGTCACATCCTCAAAGAACTCGATAAGGTTTGTGAGGCATGACCTGCCCCTCACAAAGCCGTGCTGACTGCATTTAATCAAGCCATGCTCTTCCAGATGGTCATAATTCCTATCCTTCAGAATCCTTTCTAACACCTTGCAGACGACAGACGTGAGACTTACTGGTCTGTAATTGCCGGGGATTTCCCTATTTCCTTTCCTGAAGAGAGGAATTACATTTGCCTCTCTCCAGTCCACAGGTACGACTCCAGTGGAGAGTGAGGATGAAAAGATCTTCGCAAGTGGTGAAGCAATTACATTTCTCGTTTCCCAAAGCAGCCAAGGACAAATCTGGTCCAGGCCTGGCGACTTGTCAATCTTAATGTTTGACAAAACTTTCAGCACATCAGCTTCCTCTATCTCTATCCATTTCAGCATGCACACCTGCTCTTCAAAGGTTTCATTCACTACAAATTTTGTTTCTTTTGTAAAGACAGAAGCAAAGAACTCATTTAGGGCTTCCCCTACATCCTCAGACTCCACACACAAATTCCCTATGCTATCCCTGATCAGCCCTACTCTTTCTTTGACCGTTCTCTTATTCCTCACATAAATGTAAAATGCCTTTGTGTTCTCCTAATCCGTTCTGCCAAGCCTTTCTCGTGGCCCCTCCTGGCTCTCCCCAGACCTTTTTTAAACTCCTTCCTCGCCTGCCTGTAATCACGTAGAGCTGAGCTTGACCCTAGCTTCCTCCACCTTATGTAAGCTACCGTCTTCCTTTTGATGAGAAGCTCCACCGCTCTCGTCATCCAAGGTTCCTTTATCTTACCACTTCTTGCCTGTCTCAGAGGGACATATTTATTCATCACTCGCAACAACTGTTCCTTAAACAGTCTCCACATGTCTATAGTGTCTTTACCATGGAACAATTGCTCCCAATCCATGCTTCCTAACTCATGTCTAATCGCATCATAGTTTCCTCTTCCCCAATTAAATATCCTTCCATTTTGCCTAATCCTCCCCTTCTCCATAGCTATGTAGAATGTGAGGCAGTTGTGGTCACTATCACCAAAATGCTCTCCCACCCCAAGTTCTGATACCTGCCCCAGCTCGTTTCTGAGCACCAAGTCTAGAATGGCCTCTCCCCTCGTCGGCCTGTCAATGTACTGAGTTGGGAAACCCTCCTGAACACACCTTACAAAAACAGCTCCATTCAAATCTTCTGCTCGAAGGAGGTTCCAATCAATATTGGGAAAGTTAAATTCCCCCATTACAACAACCCTACTATGTCCACACTTTTCCAAAATCTGCCGACCTATGCTTTCTTCCATCTCCCTGATGCTATTGGGGGGCCTGTAGTAAACCCCTAAAGAGGTGACTGCTCCCTTGCTGTTCCTAATTTCCACCCATACTGACTCGGTAGGCAGATCTTCCTCGACAATGGAAGCTTCTGTAGCTGTGATACCCTCTCTGATTAGTAGTGCTACACCTCCTCCTCTTTTTCCCTCTTCCCTATTCTTTTTAAATGCTCTAAACCCTGGAACATCCAGCAACCATTCCTGCCCCTGAGAAACCCATGTCTCTGTTATGACCACAACATCATAGCACCAGGTATTGATCCATGATCTAAGTTCGTCACTTTTATTTCTGATACTCCTTGCGTTAAAGCAAACACACTTTAACTGATCCCTTGGTTCCTTGCCAGAAAAATCCTTCCCACTAGCTGGTCTACTTCTTGCTATTGCCTCATTTTTATCAACTCTCACCTCCGGTATACAGCTCAGGTTCCCATCCCCCTGCCATACTAGTTTAAACCCTCTCGAACTACTCGAGCAAACCTTCCACCCAGGACATTGGTCCCCTTCCAGTTCAGATGCAACCCGTCCTTCTTGTACAGATCCCACCTTCCCCAGAAGTCATCTCAATTATCTACATATCTGAAGCCCTCCCTCCTACACCAGCTGCGCAGCCACATATTAAGCTGCGCCCTCTCCCTGTTCCTCGCCTCGCTATCTCGTGGCACCGGTAGTAAACTAGAGAACACTACTCTGTTTGTCCTGCTTTGCAACTTCCATCCTAACTCCCTGAAATCACTTTTTATATCTTTGATCCTTTTCCTGGCTATATCATTAGTGCTAATATGTAACAAGATTTCTGGCTGTTCGCCCTCTCCTTTTAGAACCTTATACACCCGATCGGTGACGTCCCGGACCCTGGCACCAGGGAGGCAACATACCTTCCGGGAATCCCAATCCTGACCACAAAATCTCCTGTCGATTCCCCTAACTATCGAGTTCCCTACCACCTTCCTATTCTGCCGCCTTCCCTTCTTTGTCACAGTGTCAGGCTCAGTGCCAGAGAACTGACTACTTTGGCTTCCTCTGGTAGGTCATCCCCCCCCAGCAGTATCCAAAACGGTATACTTATTACTGAGGGTAATAACCACAGGGGATCTCCGCACTGTCTGACTGTCCCCTTTCCTCCCCCTAACTGTAACCCATTTATCCTTGTCCTGAGCCTTAGGAGTGACCAACTCCCGGTAATTCCTCTCAATTACCCCCTCAGCCTCCTTACTTAAAAAGATGTAAAAAGAGCAAAAATAAATGTCAAAATAAAACAAAACAAATATAAAAGCAGGTAGTGAAAGCTTCTATAAGTGTATAAAAAATGAAGAGAATTGTTTGTTAGAATTAGCTTTATTCTCACATGTACTTAAATGAGTACGGTGACAAGTTTACAAGTCACCACTTACAGCACCATCTTAGGTGTGGTGGTCTCTCGGCCCGGTGTGGCGGTCTCTCGGCCTGGTGTGGCGGTCTCTCGGCCCGGTGTGGTGGTCTCTCGGCCCGGTGTGGCGGTCTCTCGGCCCGGTGTGGCGGTCTCTCGGCCCGGTGTGGTGGTCTCTCGGCCCGGTGTGACGGTCTCTCGGCCCGGTGTGGTGGTCTCTCGGCCTGGTGTGGCGGTCTCTCGGCCTGGTGTGGTGGTCTCTCGGCCTGGTGTGACGGTCTCTCGGTCCGGTGTGGTGGTCTCTCGGCCTGGTGTGGCGGTCTCTCGGTCTGGTGTGGCGGTCTCTCGGCCTGGTGTGGTGGTCTCTCGGCCCGGTGTGACGGTCTCTCGGCCTGGTGTGGCGGTCTCTCGGCCTGGTGTGGTGGTCTCTCGGTCTGGTGTGGTGGTCTCTCGGTCTGGTGAGGCGGTCTCTCGGCCCGGTGTGTCTGTCTCTCGGCCCGGTGTGACGGTCTCTCGGCCTGGTGTGACGGTCTCTCGGCCCGGTGTGACGGTCTCTCGGCCCGGTGTGGCGGTCTCTCGGCCCGGTGTGGCGGTCTCTCGGCCCGGTGTGACGGTCTCTCGGCCCGGTGTGGCGGTCTCTCGGTCTGGTGTGGCGGTCTCTCGGCCTGGTGTGGTGGTCTCTCGGTCTGGTGTGGTGGTCTCTCGGTCTGGTGTGGCGGTCTCTCGGCCCGGTGTGTCTGTCTCTCGGCCCGGTGTGTCTGTCTCTCGGCCCGGTGTGGCGGTCTCTCGGCCCGGTGTGGCGGTCTCTCAGCCCGGTGTGGTGGTCTCTCAGCCCGGTGTGGTGGTCTCTCGGCCCGGTGTGGTGGTCTCTCAGCCCGGTGTGGTATCTACTGATTTATAAATACATATTTTTAGGCAAACCAAAGTTAGAAAAATGAAGAAATAAAAGTTCAGAATAGCAGTCCTTCCAACCCAGTCCATGCCAGCACCCAGTCTCCAGACTGTGTTGGCCTTCACCTCAAGGCGAGAAGAGCACGCTGAGGTCATGCTGACCTCCACGCCGGGCCGAGAAACCGCCATGCCAGGCCAAGAGACCGCCACACCGGGCCGAGGGACCGCCACACCGGGCCGAGAGACCGTCACACCAGACCGAGAGAACACCACACCGGGCGGAGAGACCGCCACACCGGGCCGAGGGACCGCCACACCGGGCCGAGAGACCACCACACCGGGCCGAGAGACCGCCACACCAGGCCGAGAGACCGCCACACCAGACCGAGAGACCGCCACACCGGGCCGAGAGACCACCACACCGGGCCGAGACACCGTCACACCGGGCCGAGAGACCACCACACCGGGCCGAGAGACCGTCACACCGGGCCGAGACACCGTCACACCGGGCCGAGACACCGTCACACCGGGCCGAGAGACCACCACACCGGGCCGAGAGACCACCACACCGGGCCGAGAGACCGCCACACCGGGCCGAGAGACCGTCACACCGGGCCGAGAGACCACCACACCGGGCCGAGGGACCGCCACACCGGGCCGGGAGACACACACTGGGCCGAGAGACCACAACACCGGGCCGAGAGACCACCACACCGGGCCGAGAGACCACCACACCAGGCCGAGAGACCATCACACCGGGCCGAGAGACCACCACACCGGGCCGAGAGACCACAACACCGGGCCGAGAGACCACCACACCAGGCCGAGAGACCGCCACACCGGGCCGAGAGGCCGTCACACCGGGCCGAGAGACCACCACACCAGGCCGAGAGACCGCCACACCAGGCCGAGAGGCCGCCACACCGGGCCGAGAGACCACCACACCGGGCCGAGAGACCGCCACACCGGGCCGAGAGACCACCACACCGGGCCGAGAGACCACCACACCGGGCCGAGAGACCGCCACACCGGGCCGAGAGACCACCACACCGGGCCGAGAGGCCGCCACACCAGGCTGGGAGACAGACACACTGGGCTGAGAGACAGGCATGCTGGGTTGGGAGGATGCCACGCAAAGTCTGTGCTGGAGCTGGAAGTTCAGGACATCACTAAAGGTAAATTAAGGAAACACAAATGTGAAACAAAATGAAACGGATGGAGCAGACGTGTTGACCTGCTTGAAGCAGTTTTTCTCCACCCAGGGTGAAATTGTCTGCATAGCCAGCCAAAATAATTACTGGTCCCTTGCAGGATGAGACCGGGACTTAATAGTGGGAACACAGAAATGACAGAGACACAAAGTCAATGTTTACCAGAATATGCTGGTATTATCCAATTAGTAATAGGTAATGCTTACGTTAGAAAAAGAGGAACTTCGAACAATCATCATAATTAAGGAAAACGTACTGAACAAATGGTTGTAATTTATAGCAGAAAAGTCCCCATAGCCTTAGTCACCCATCATAGGGTCTTAGAGTCATAATCGTAGAGATGTAAAGCACGGAAACAGGCCCTTTGGTCCAACTTGTCCATGTCAACCAGATATCCCAATCCAATCAAGTTCCACTGACCAGAACCTGGCCCGTATCCCTCCAGCAATTGTACCAGCCTCCACCACTTCCTCTGGCAGCTCATTCCATACACGTACCACCCTCTGCATGAAAACATTGTCCCTTTGGTCTCTTCTATATCTTTCCCTTCTCACCCTAAACATATGCCCTCTAGTTCTGGACTCCTCCACGCCAGGGAAAGAAACTTGTTCGATTTATCCTATCCATGCTCCTCATGATTGTACATGGTCACCCCTCAGCCTCCGACGCTCCAGGGAAAACAGCCCCAGCCTGTTCAGCCTCTCCCTATCGCTCAAATCCTCCAATCCTGGCAACATCCTTGTAAATCTTTTCTGAACCCTTTCAAGTTTCACAACATCTTTGCTGAACTTTGCTATGTTTTATGTTTTACTGGTCCATGCTCTTAAGTTCGTCACTCTTATTCCGGACACTCCTTGCATTAAAGCAGACACACTTCAACTAATCCCTTTGTTTCATCGCGTGAGAAACCTTCCTGATAGATTCAAGATTTGGAGATGCCGGTGTTGGACTGGGGTGTACAAAGTTAAAAATCACACAACACCCGATTATAGTCCAACAGGTTTAATTGGACGCACACTAGCTTTTGGAGCGACGTTCCTTCATCAGGAGATTGTGGAGGGCTCGATCGTAACACAGAATTTATAACAAAAATTTGCAGTGTGATGTAACTGAAATTATACATTGAAAAATTGATTGTCTATTAAGCCTTTCATCTGTTAGAATACAGGGATAGTTTCACTTCTTTCACACATGGTCTAGGTATCTGAAGCCCTCCCTCCTGCACCAGTCTCAGCCACGTGTTACGCTGCATTTACTGACTGCTCCTCATCTCACTATCTCGTGGCACCGGTAGCAACCCGAGATCACTATTCTACTCGTCCTGCTGTTCAGCTCCAACCTAACTCCCTGTAGTCACTTTTCAGATCCTCAATCCCCTTCCTGGCTATATCATTGGTGCCATATGTACCACGATTTCTGGCTGCTCCCCCTCCCCCTTTAGAATCTTGTGAACCCGATCGGCGACATCCTGGACCCTGGCACCAGGGAGGCAACGTACCTTCCAGGAGTCCCGTTCCTGACCACAAAATCTACTATTCCTGAGATGCTGCCTAACCTGCTGTGCTTTGACCAGCAACACATTTGCAGCTGTGATCTCCAGCATCTGCAGACCTCATTTTTTACACAAAATCTACTGTCAATCCGTCCAACTATTGAGTCCCCTATTACTAGCGCTTTTCTATTTCCCTCCCTTCCCTTCTGAGCCACAGCGCCAGAGACCTGACGACTATGGCTTTCCCCTGGTAGGCTGTCTCCACCAGCAGTATCCAAAACAGTATACTTATTGCTGAGGGGAACGGCCCCAGGGGATCTCTGCTCTGACAGTCGGTTCCCTTTCCTCCCCCTGACAGTAATCCAGCTGTCCTTATCCTGTGTCTGGGGGGTGATCACCTCCCTGTACATCCTCTCAATTTCCCCCTCAGCCTCCTGGCTGATCCATAGTTCATCCAGCTCCAGCTCCAGTTCCCCAACTCAGTTTTCGAGGAGCTGGAATTGGGTGCATGTAGTCGACAGAGACATGTGAAGTGTCTCTCACCTGCCACATTCTGCAGGAGGAACACGTAACTACCCTGAGCGAAGGACTTCTGGGGAGTTTGTAAGTGGGTTAAATCTCACCCACTTAAAAACTCCCCAGAAGTCCTTCGCTCCTCCCTTGCACCTTTCGGCAAGTGGATGCCCGACACCTGAACTAAGGTTTTTAAACCGTTAGACTCACTGTAGTTCTCCCTGTATTGCATGAGATCTAACCTTGCTCACCAGTCTCCCATGGGGAACCTTGTCGAACGCCTTACTGAGGTCCATATAGATCACATCTACTGCACATTAGGTTGTGATACTGCGAAATTCGCTAATTCCATAGAGAAATGTTCCAACATATAACATTCTTATTTAAAAAGGACGGAGGCAGGAAGTGGGAAACTGTTGACCAGTTGGATTAACGTGTGATGGTAGGAAATTGTTGGAATCGATAAGGCCATAAGAAATAAAAACAGGAGAAGGCTGTTCAACTCGAGCTTGCTCCACCATTCAATAGAATCAGGGCTAATCTGACATTCCTCATACCCACATGCCTGCCTTTTCCCCAAAACCCATAATTCCCCTACAACCAACAATCTATCTGTCTCAGCCTCAAATGTACACAAGGGGATCAACCCCATAGCTCTCTGTGGCAAAAAGTTCCAAAGACTAAGAAATTCCTCCTTATGTCAGTTTGAAATTATCGCCCCTTTATGCGGAGATTCTGCCCTCTTGTGATAGACTCTCCCCTGAGGGGAAACATACTCTCATTATTTACCCTGTTAAACCCCTTAAGAAAAGAAAAAGTGAGGACTGCAGACACTGGAGATCAGAGTCGGGAGTGAGGTGCTGGAAAAGCACAGCAGGTCAGGCAGAATCTGAGGAGCAGGAGAAACGACTTTTCAGGCATAAGCCTCATTCCTGATGAAGGATTTATGCCCGAAATATTGATTCTCCTGCTCCTGGGTGCTGCCTGATCTGCTGTGCTTTTTTCCAGCATCACAGACCCTTTAAGAATCTTACATGTTTCAATGAAAGAACCTATTGCCTCCCCAAAGCCTTGCTTCATTCCCTGCCTCAACTAAACCCCATTGCTTTGTTTTTCTTGGTGTGGTATGGAGGTTATCCTCATTTCTATTTCCAAATAAGGCCTCAGGGTGAATGTTGATTCAACCTTGTTGCATTTTGACAAAACTCTATCAGCCTGCTACATCATCATCTGTGCATTTTTATGGAGCCTAACTGACTAATGCTGATAGAGTCATCAAGTCATACAGCACAGAAACAGACCCTTCAGTCCAACTCAAGTTTCCGAAACAAAACTAATCTCATTTGCATGCAACTGGCTCGTATTCCTCTAATCTTTTTCTGTTCATGTAACTATCCAAAGGTCTTTTAAATGTTGTAACTGTACTTGCATTCACCACTTTCTGTATTAGTTCACTCCACATACAAAACATCCTCTGTGCAAAAAAGTTACCAGACAAGATTAGAGTGATGCTGGAAAAGCACAGCAGGTCAGGCAGCATCTGAGGAGCAGGAGAATCAACATTTCTGATGAAGTGATCCTGCCTGAAACGTTGATTTTCCTGCTCCTCCGATGCTGCCTGACCTGCTGTGCTTTTCCAGCACCACTCTCATCTTGACTCCAGCATCTGCAGTACCCACTCCCGCCTAGTGAAAAAGATACCCTCAGGTCTTTTAAGTCTTTCTCCTCTCACCTGAAAAATATGCCCCATATTTTTCACCTCTCCCAACCTGGGGAAACAACCTTTGCCATTCACTTTATCTATGCCCCTCATGATTTTGTAAACCTCTTTAAGGTCACCCCTCAACCACCTATGCCAGCAAAAAAAGTCCCAGACTATTCTCTCAGAATTCAAATCTGTAGTCCTGGCAACATCCTTGTAAATCTTGTTTGAACCCTCCCCAATTTAATAATATCCTTGCTTTAGCAGTGTGACTTGAACTGTACACAGTACTTCAAAACACATCAAAGTCTTCTACAACCTCAACATGATGTCCCAACTCCTCATAAAAAAATGAAAAAAACTGCAGACACTGGAAATCAGAAACTAAAACAGAATTTGTTGGAAAATCTCAGCAGGTCTGGAGTATCTGTGGAGAGAAATCAAAATTAACATATTGTGCCCTTCTTCAAAACTGATGGTAGCTAGGTAAAAGTTGGTTTTTGTGCAGAAGTTATGATGGGGGAGGGGGTAAGGAGTAAATGATAGGTGGAGATAGAGGTCAAAGAGAGATTAGAACAGTTAGACAGACAAAGGAGGGAAAAATAACAGTCAGCCTAGGAGAGTGAATAGTTGTTAATGGGGATAATCAATGACTGACAATGTGATGTGTGTAATAGCAGTGCATGTGATGAGAATGCTGGGCTAAGGACATGAGAAAAGGTGCCTCAAGACCCAAAGTTGTTGAACCTCAATATTGAGCCCAGAAGGCTGTAGGGTTAACAGGTAGATAATGAGGTGCTGTTCTTCCTGCTTCTGAGCCTCGTTAGAGCAAACCTGAGACAGAGAAGTTGGCCAAGGAACAAGGTGGTGTCAGGAGTGAAGGATGAGTGGATCAAGGTGAGCCAGAGGAACAGACCATGCAGAAAGCTAACAAGATTTTCATTTGCTTTGATTATTATTGTCACATGTACCTAAGTACAGTGAAAGGATTTGTTTTGCAAGCAACACATACAAAGTTACAGCTGCACAGGAGGTGCACAAAAGCAAGATCAATATTTGGTTTGGAATTAGAGAGAGGTCTATTCAGCAATCTAATAACAGCAGGGAAGAAGCTGTTTTTCATCCTGTTGGTACAAGTGCTTAAGCTTCTGTATTTTCTGCCCCATGGAAAATGAGGGAAGAGAGTGTTACCGGAGGGTGAGGGGTCTCTGATGGTGTTTGAAGGGAATGTAACCGGGGTGGGAGGGGTCTCTGATAATGTTGAAGAGAGTATTACTGTGGTGGGAGGGGTCTCGGATGATGATGAAGAGAGCGTTACCGGGGTGGGAGGGGTCTCTGATGGTGCTGTAAGAGAGTGTTACCGGGGTGGGAGGGGTCTCTGATGATGATGAAGAGAGCGTTACCGGGGTGGGAGGGGTCTCTGATGATGCTGGAAGAGAGTGTTACCGAGGTGGGAGGGGTCTCTGATGATGATGAAGAGAGTGTTACCGGGGTGGGAGGGGTCTCTGATGATGCTGAAGAGAGTGTTACCGGGGTAGGAGGGGTCTCTGATGATGATGAAGAGAGCGTTACCGGGGTGGGAGGGGTCTCTGATGGTGCTGGAAGAGAGTGTTACCTGGGTGGGTGGGGTCTCTGATGATGATGAAGAGAGTGTTACCGGGGTGGGAGGTGTCTCTGATGATGGTGGAAGAGAGTGTTACCAGGGTGGGAGGGGTCTCTGATGATGATGAAGAGAGTGTTACCGGGGTGGGAGGGGTCTCTGATGATGATGAAGAGAGTGTTACCGGAGTGTGTGGGGTCTCTGATGGTGCTGGAAGAGAGTGTTACTGGGTTAGGAGGGGTCTCTGATGGTGTTGGAAGAGAATGTAACCGGGGTGGGAGCGGTCTCTTATGATGTCCGAAGACAGTGTTACCGGGGTGGGTGGGATCTCTGATGATGATAAAGAGTGTGTTACCGGGGTGGGAGGGATCTCTGATGTATTTGCCAGCCTTTCTGTGCAAAGAGAAGTGTAGAAGTCTATGCATGGGAGGCTGACTTTTGTGGTGGCCTGAGGTGTGTACACTTCGGTGGTGTCCTACAGTACTGGGCAGAGCAGTTACCGTATCAGGCAGTTATACATTTGGATAAAGTGCTCTCTGTGGTGTTTCTGCAAATGTTGATAAATGTCCTTTTGGACATGCCGAATTTCCTAAGCCTTCAGACAAAGAAAGGCATTGTTGTGCCTTCTACGCACATTGCATCTACGCGATAGATCCAGGGAGATTCTATGCTGTATGACCCTGTGATTCCATAAACAGGAGAGTCTCTTAGGAATTTGGTGCTTTCAATCCTCTCCACATCATCTCCATGGATTTAGACAGGGGCGTGGTCCTCCTCCTTTCTTCCTGAAGTGAGTAGTCAGTTCTTTTGTTTTGCTGACACTGGGAGAGATTGTTATCTTTGCAACACGACACCTAGCATTCCATCTCCTTCCTATATTCTGACTCGTCATGGTTTGATATCTGACCTACAACGGTGGTGTCATCAGCGAATGTGTAAGTGGCATTCATACGAAATTTGACCACACAGCCATGGGTGCACAGAGAGTACAGTAAAGGGCTGAGTACATATCCTTGCAGGGATTATCATGGAGGAGGTGCTGTTGTCTATCTTCACTGATTGTGGTTTGCAGTTCAGGACGTAGTTGCAGAGGGCACAGCTGAGACCTAAGTCTCAGAGTTCTGAGGTTACTGTAGTCGTGGATCTGTTCACTGGGCTGGGAAGTTCATTTGCAGACATTTTTAACCCCTAGCAATCAATGGGGTGACAGATGTCGCAGCCAGATGGCCCATTTTTAACCCCTGTCAGGTGACATCTTCAGTGCTTTGGAGCCTCCTGTGAAACGCGGCTGTACTGTGTCTTCTGGAATTTATTTGATTTTAGTTCTGCTTTCGGTTGCCAGTTCCAGTTATTCATTGTAGTGGCCAGTATACTGAGTCTAGGTCAATGTGTTTGTTGACTGAGTCTGTGGCTGAGTGCCATGCTTCTAGAAATTCTCTGGCTGTCCTGTTCAGCTTGAGCTATGATCATTGTGTTGTCCCTGTCGAATTTGTGGTCCTTGTCATCTGTATGTATGGCTACTGGGGACAGCTGGTCGTGGCATTTAGTGGCTATTGGTGTTCATGGATGCGGATTGGTAGTTGCTACCTATTTGCCCTATAAAGTGTTTCGTGCATGCTTTGCATGGAATCTTGTAAATTACATTTGTCTTACACATGATGGGTATTGGGACTTTTATTTTGTGAGACATGTGTTTAAATTGTAATCATGTGTATGAAGCAAATAAATTCCAGAAGACACAGTATAGCAACACTTCACAGGAGACTCCAAATCACTGAAGATATCACCTAGACAAGGGACAAAACATCTGCAAATCAACTTTCCAGATTGGCGAACATACCCACAACTATGACAACCAGCACCGAGCTACAAATCTTTACACAAACCTTGAGTTTTGAGGTTAGATTGGTTGGGATTATAGTGTTGAAGATGGGGCTATAGTTAATAATGTAGGAGCCTGACATAGGTGTTGTATTATCCAGATGTTCCAGGGATGAGTGTAGGGCCACGGAAATGGCATCCCCTGTGGACCTATTTCATCGGGAGGCAAATTGCAGGGAATCAAGGCAGGCTGGGAGGCTACAATTGATGTGGGCCATGACTAACCTTCCAAAGCACTTCATAATTGTTGAGGTCAGAGCTACCGGGTGGTAGTCATTGATGCACGCTGTATGAGTTTTCTTTGCAACTGGTATGATGGTGGTTTTCAGATTGTAGGAAAGAGAGACTAAAGATACTTATCTGATATCTGAAGCAGTGACTGAGGGAGCAAGTACATCCGGGGGTCTCGGGGAAGGTAACTTCACACCACTTACATTCTGATCAAACTGAAAATAAAATGTGTTGAGTCCATCAGGGAGGGTTGTGTTTTTGAGTACTATTTTGCTTTGCTTCATTTTGTATCCCGTTATTTCATGTAGGCCTTGCCAGAGGTGACAGGTGCCTTTGTGGTTAGTTTGGAACTCTAACTTGGTCCAGTCTTGCCTCTTGGAATTTCTAATGGCCTTGTGGAGGTCATATCTGGATTTAATGGAAAGCTCTAGGTCATCTGACTTGAATGGTGCACACCTGGTCTTTAGTAGGCAATGGATTTCCTGCTTCATCCAAGGTTTCTGTGTAGGGAACATCGGATTGACTTCTTTCGCATGCAGTCCTCGACACACTTGCTAACAAAGTCTATGATGGTAGTGTCATTCTCGTCTAGGATGTTTGCTGAATTCTTGAATGTGGTCCAGCTCACCAATTCCAACAAGGAGGGGAGGAGAACATGTGTCTGGTGGTGGCCTCCTTGGAAGTGACAGAAATGGTGGTTAGTGATCCTCTGGACATGGATGCTGGTGGGTTGATAGGCGAGGATAAGGGGAATGCTATTGCTCCCTTGGAAGGAAAGACAGGGAGTTAGGACAGAAGGGTGGGAGATCATCAGACTCAGCTAAGGGCCCTGTCAACAATGGTGCTGAGGATCCGTCAGTTGAGGAAGCAGGTGGACATTTCAGAGGCCGCCTTGTCAAAGTTGGCATAATCAGAATGGGTTTGGCAGAGATGGAGGAACTGGGATAATAGAGTTTTTACAGGATGTCGGGTGTGAGAACGTATAGTCATATTAACTGTGTGGGTGTCAGTGAGTTTGTAGTGAGTATTGGTGGTCAGCCTAAACCCAGAAATAGCAACAGATACGTTGAGATAGGGATGGGAGATGAAGACTTTTGCCCGAGACGTTGATTTTCCTGCTTCTTGGATGCTTCCTGACCTGCTGTTCTTTTCTAGCATCACTCTAATCTAGACTCTGATTTCCAACATCTGCAGTCCTCACTTTTGCCATGGGAGGAATCTCATTCGATTCGGTGAAGGTGAGCGCCAGGTGGAAATTGGAAGTGAAATTGATAAACCTTTCCAATTCTGGACATGAGAAGGAAGCAGTGCCAATAATATCATCGATATACCAGAGAAAGAGTTGTGGGTGGGGGCTGGAGTAGGACTGCAATATGGAATGTTCCACGGACCCCACAAAGAGACAGGCATAAAAGGATATGGAACATATAGTCTGTAGGGGAATAGATGGTGACAGCTTGCAAAATGTCCACATTACAGAGGAGGAAGTGCTGGATGTCTTGAAACGGCTAAAAGTGGATAAATCCCCAGGACCTGGTCAGGTGTACCCGAGAACTCTGTAGGAAGCTAGAGTAGTGATTGCTGGGCCTCTTGCTGAGATATTTGTATCATCTATAGTCACAGGTGAGGTGCCGGAAGACTGGAGGTTGGCAAACGTGGTGCCACTGTTTAAGAAGGGCGATAAAGACAAGCCAGGGAACTATAGACCAGTGAGCCCGACCTCAGTGGTGGGCAGGTTGTTGGAGAGAATCCTGAGGGACAGGATGTAGATGTATTTAGAAAGGCAAGGACTGATTAGGGATAGTCAACATGGCCTTGTGCGTGGGAAATCATGTCTCACAAACTTGATTGAGTTTTTTGAAGGAGTAACAATGAAGATTGATGAGGGAAGAGCAGTAGATTGATCTATATGGACTTCAGTAAGGCGCTCGACAAGGTTCCCCCTGGGAGACTGGTTAGCAAGGTTCGATCTCATGGAATACAGGGAGAACTCGCCAAAGGTGGAAGACAGAGGGTGGTGGTGGAGGGTTGTTTTTCAGACTGGAGGCCTGTGACCAGTGGAGTGCCACAAGGATCGGTGCTGGGCCCTCTACTTTTTGTCATTTGTAGAAATTATTTGGATGTGAGCATAAGAGGTACAGTTAGTAAGTTTGCAGATGACACCAAAATTGGAGGTGTAGTGGACAGAGAAGAGGGTTACCTCAGATTACAACAGGATCTGGACCAGATGGGCCAATGGGCTAAGGAGTGGCAGATGGAGTTTAATTCAGATAAATGCGAGGTGCTGCATTTTGGGAAAGCAAATCTTAACAGGACTCATGCACTTCATGGTAAGGTCCTAGGGAGTGTTGCTGAACAAAGAGACCTTGGAGTGCAGGTTCATAGCTCCTTGAAAGTGGAGTTGCAGGTAGATAGGATCGTGAAGAAGGCATTTGGTATGCTTTCCTTTATTGGTCAGAGTATTGAGTACAGGAGTTGGGAGGTCATGTTGCGGCTGTACAGGACATTAGTTAGGCCACTGTTGGCATATTGTATGCAATTCTGGTCTCCTTCCTATCGGAAAAATGTTGTGAAACATGAAAAAGTTGAGAAAAGATTTTCAAAGATGTTGCCAGGGTTGGAGGATTTGAGCGACAGGGAGAGGCTGAACAGGCAGGGGCTGTTTTCCCTGGAGCGTCGGAGGCTGAGGGGTGACCTTATAGAGGTTTACAAAATTATGAGGGGCATGAATAAGATAAATTTACCTGTACCATCTCTGACACCTCCCTCCCCTTCCTGGACCTCTCCATCTCCATTAATGACGACCGACTTGACACTGATATTTTTTACAAACCCACCGACTCCCACAGCTACCTGGATTACACCTCTTCCCACCCTACCTCTCGCAAAAATGCCATCCCGTATTCCCAATTCCTCTGCCTCCGCCGTAGCTGCTCCCAGGAGGACCAGTTCCACCACAGAACACACCAGATGGCCTCCTTCTTTAGAGACCGCAATTTCCCTTCCCACATGTTTAAAGATGCCTTCCAACACATCTCGTCCACATCCCGCACCTCCGCCCTCAGACCCCACTCCTCCAACCGTAACAAGGACAGAACGCCCCGGTGCTCACCTTCCACCCTACCGACCTTCACATAAACCAAATCATCTGCCGACATTTCCGCCACCTCCAAAAAGACCCCACCTCCAGGGATATATTTCCATCCTCACCCCTTTCCGCCTTCTGCAAAGACCGTTCCCTCCGTGACTACCTGGTCAGGTCCACGCCCCCCTACAACCCACCCTCCCATCCTGGCACCTTCCCTTGCCACTGCAGGAACTGTAAAACCTATGCCCACACCTTCTCCCTCACCTCGATCCAAGGCCCTAAAGGAGCCTTCCACATCCATCAGAGTTTTACCTGCACATCCACTAATATCATTTATTGTATCCGTTGCTCCCGACGCGGTCTCCTCTACATTGGGGAGACTGGGCGCCTCCTAGCAGAGCGCTTTAGGGAACATTTCCGGGAAACCCGCACCAATCAACCACACCGCCCTGTGGCCCAACATTTCAACTCCCCCTCCCACTCTGCTGAGGACATGGAGGTCCTGGGCCTCCTTCACCGCCGCTCCCTCACCACCAGACGCCTGGAGGAAGATCGCCTCATCTTCCACCTCGGAACACTTCAACCCCAGGGCATCAATGTGGACTTCAACAGTTTCCTCATTTCCCCTACCCCCACCTCACCCTAGTTCCAAACTTCCAGCTCAGCACTGTCCCCATGACTTGTCCTACCTGCCTAGCTCCTTTTCCACCTATCCACTCCACCCTCTCCTCCCTGACCTATCACCTTCATCCCCTCCCCCACTCACCTATTGTACTCTATGCTACTTTCTCCCTACCCCCACCCTCCTCTAGCTTATCTCTCCACGCTTCAGGCTCTCTGCCTTTATTCCTGATGAAGTGCTTTTGCCCGAAACGTCGATTTTCCTGCTCCTTGGATGCTGCCTGAACTGCTTTGCTCTTCCAGCACCACTAATCCATTTCCTGTGTCTGTTCAAGTACCATTGGTGCTACAGATATCATTCCTATTAGCATCATCTAAGATGTTTTTCCTGAACTTAATTCATTTACTAATGACTCTCCAATACAGTGGGCAGATTTTGGATCAGTTTTGTTTGGCTCGGATTGGCATTTAGTTCCATGCTTTGAATTCTTTGCTCTTCAATTATGATTTTCTTAAGTCAGGGGCTCAGTATCAGATGTTTTGATCCAGGGCTGCTAGATTTGTGAAATTAGCCTTAGGATCTAATTTTCCTTGAAAATGGATGTGGCAAGTTGTTTGGTGGTGCAGTTGGAATGATAACAGTCAGGTAGGGGATTGTCTGTGGTCTTTATTGTGGAAGGAGGTGAAGTTGTAGTGACATTTATTTCGTCGGGGTGGGTTTCCCCTATCCATCCATCATCACTTTTCCCCCATTGACGGACAAGTACAAGTAATCGAAAAGGCTTCAAATGTCCTCTCTCACATTGAATGGAGGGGAATTTAGGGTCTGGCAAAAGCCATTACCCATCCTATGTAAACACACCTTTCTATTCACAAATAAATTCAAACTCCTCTTCCAAATCTGTTCTCCTACGGTCATGTTCAGCATTCCATTCTGCTTTGATCACATTGAGCTACCAATCACTGCTTCCACAGCCAGGAACAATAGTCTCTCAAGGGTTAAAATGGTGGCCAGCCTTCTACAAATTGAATAAAGTGCTGCCCCAATTGTCACTGTTCTGTTGGCATTACTTCTGTAGCTCAGAATCAATTGTGTTGAGCTTCAGCTGTGATGAGGTCTTCACCTGTCTTCTAACTTGCATATCCAAACAGGCACGTGTCCTTGGTCATAATAATCACAAACTGAGCCTTTTAGATGTAATTCCAGGCTTGTCAGGTGCTACTTTAACCATTATCTTCACATCAGCTCTCAGTACCTTTGCTTGGTTGGTCATAGCATCTTGTTCGAGGTCACGGATTTTCTGTTGGTTTTGACCTGCTATCTTGGCCCATTCAACTGTTTGCAGAATTGTCTTGTTAAACGGTTTCACTCTCTGTCTCACTGGTCCTACCCTGTTACAATGTTCCCTGGCAATCTCATAGCCCTTCTTGTCATTAACTCATATGGAGTTAATGTAGTCATTCCACTTGTTGTTGCTCCAAGTCCCATCAGAATTTAAGGTCTGGTTGAAGATTTGTAGCTCGGGTGTCCGTTGTTTATAGTGGTATAAATACCGGAAGAAACATCAAAGCAGCGCTTCACAGGAGGCTCCAATAGCACTGATGATGTTCCCTAGCCAGGGAACGAAATGTTTGCAGCAAAAACTTCCAGCTCGGCGAACATCCCATCAGAATACTGAGAATTAGATCTGCCCATCCTTTCCATGTCGTAGAGTCACAGAGTCCTCCAGCAGGAGGACAGGCCGTTTGACCCAAACTGGCCCATGCCAACCAGAATGTCCGTCCACGCTAACACCATTTCCCTGTACTTGGCCCATATTCTTCTAAACCTTTCCTATCCATGTATTTGTTCAAATGCCTTTTAAATGTTGTTAATGTACCCACCTCAACAACTTCCACTGGCAGCTCATTCCACATTCCTGATACATCGAATCATCCTCCGTCATTTCCACTACCTCCAAACAGACCCCATCACCAGAGATATATTTCCCTCCCCATCCCTATCAGTGTTCCAGAGAGACCACTCCCTCCACGACTCCCTCGTCAGGTCCACACCCCCCACCAACCCAATGTCCACTCCCAGCACCTTCCCCTGCAACCGCAGGAAGTGCAAAACTTGCGCCCACATCACCCCCCTCACCTCCCTCCCAGGCCCCAATGGATCCTTCCATATCCGCCACAAATTCACCTGCACCCCCACACACATCATTTACTGTATCCATTGCACCCAATCTGGTCTCCTCTACATTGGGGAGGCAGGCCGCCTACTTGCGGAATGTTTCAAGGAACACCTCTGGGACACCCGCACCAACCAAACCAACCGCCCCGTGGCTGAACACTTTAACTCCCCCTCCCACTCCACCAAGGACATGCAGGTCCTTGGCCTCCCCCATCGCCAGACCCTGATTACACGATGCCTGGAGGAAGAGCGCGTCATCTTCCGCCTAGGAACCCTCCAACCACACGGGATGAATGTAGATTTCTCCAGCTTCCTCATTTCCCCTCCTCCCACCTTATCTCAGTCCCAACCCCCGGATTCAGCACCACCCTCTTGACCTGCAATCTTCTTCCCGACCTCTCCGCCCCCAACCCCTCTCCGACCTATCACCCTCACCTCCTTCCACCTATCATATTCCCAGTGTCCCTCCCCCAAATCCCCTCCCCCACAACCATTTATCTCAGCCCGCCTCGCACACCAGCCTCATTCTTGAAGAAGGGCTTATGCCCAAAATGTCGATTCTCCTGCTCTTCGGATGCTGCCTGGCCTGCTGTGTTTTTCCAGCATCACATTTTTCAGCTCATTCCACATGCTTACCACCCTCAGTATAAAAAGGTTGCCTCTCAGTTCCCTTTTGTATTTTCCCCTCTAACCTTAACTGATGCCCTCTGGTCCATGATTCCCCAACCCTGGGAAAATGACTGAGTACATTCACCCTATCCATGACTCCTGTGATCTTATGCACCTGTATAAGGACCCCCTCAGTCTCCTACACTCTAAAGGAAAAGTCCTAGCTTGTCCAACCTCTGCCTATAATTCAGACCATTGAGTCCAGACAACACCCCGTAAATTGCTTCTGGTTTCTTTCCAGTTTAATAACGTCCTTCCTATAATAAGATGACCAAAACTGAATGCAGTACTCCAAGTGCAGCCTCACCAACTTCCTATATAACTGCAACATAATTTCTCAACTTATACTAATGAAGGCCAGTCTACCAAAAGTCTTCTTCGCTGCTTTGTCCACTGGTGACTCCACTTTCAGAGAACTGTTCACCTGAACTCCAAGGTCCCTCTGTTTTACAACCCCCTTAAGGCCCTACCATTCACCAAGAAATTTCTATCTTGATTTGACTTTTTAAAATGCAAACCTCAGACTTATCTATATTAAACTCCATTTGCTATTTATCTCGGCTCACTTCCCCAGCTGATCAAAGTCCTGCTGCACTTTCTGATGACCTTCCTCACTGTAATGATACCAGTTAGTTTCGTGTCCTGAATGGCTTTAGCTAAAACCTCCTTAAGGACTGGTTCATTCATTCACCCATGCCTGAACTCTGTGGATGATACAGAATGTGGAACATTTGCTTCATGCTCAGCCATTTACAAACTTCCTTGATCAGTTTCCCTGCAACATGTGCTCCCTGATCTGAATCTATCCATAATAAATCCATTAACATTGTTTGAGCAATGCGCCAGTGCCTCATCATTTAAAATATGATTGATTGCTCTTCAGGTCAAAAGATCAAGATTTGAGAAGGGCATGTACCCACCCCCTTGGTCCGATATTTTGGTTGGCAGTCATATCATCCAATCCAGTTCTCTTCAAACTTCAAACAATAATTTGCCCTTTCCGTTTTTCCGGTCAAAATAAACAATCTCGTACCTCTTCATATTAAACTTCATCTGCTAGATTGTGGCACATTCTCTCAGCTAATCAATATCCATCAGCAAAGTCTTAATCTCCTCGTCACTGTCCGCCTGCCTGCCCACCTATTTTGGTATTGTCTGTGCACTTTGTTGTGTTGGTCTGTCCCTGCTTGCAGATTATTTATATACATGGTAAATAGTTGAGGTCTGAGAACAGAACCCACTAGTTCCAGTTTACCATCCAGAGCAGGACCCATTTTTCCTGACCCTCTGCTTTCTATTGGTTAGCCAAGGCAATGTTCTACTCTTAACACCCTAGGATCTAACCTTCTGGATCAGTCTTTTATGCGGCACCTCGTCAAATGCCTTCTGGAACTTGAGATATACCACATCCACCAGATCTCCATCATCTACCTTGCTGGTTACATTCTCCAAGAATTCCAGCAAGTTTGTCAATCATGACTTGCCCTTCATGAAATTGTACTGACACTGGTGCTCAGTTATTTCCTCCTTTACGATTTGACCCCTGCAACATCCCTACTACAGAGGTCAAACTAAGTGGTCTGTATATTCCCACTTCTTGCTTTGTAGAATAAGCTGTCACATCAGAATGCTTGCAATCACCTGATACCTTTCCAGAATCCAGGAAATGTTGGAAAATCTTGACTAACGCATCCACAAGCTCTGCTGCCACCAATTTTAATACCCTAGGCTGCAGGCCATCAGGCTTCGGAGACTGTCTGCCTTTAATCTCATCAGTTTACTTAATACCTTCTCCCTAGTTATATTATTTCATCAGGTTCCTCTGCAGTAACTGCAGTATTTGGAAATAAATCATTATTTTCACTGTGAAACAGATACAAAATATTGGTTTAGTGCTTCTGTGTTTTCAATTATTATCTCACCATTTTCGACCGATAAAGGACCGACATTTACTTTCACTATTCTCTTCCTCATTATATATTTATAGAAGTTTATCATATCGGTGTTTATATTTCCTGCTATATTCCTTTTGAAGTTCACTTTAGGTCTTTGATTTTGTTTTTAGTAACCCTTTGCTAATGTTTAAAGTTCTCCTGAACCTCCAAAGTGTTACTAACTTTTACAATGTGAAATTCCCTGGTTTTTGCCTTTATGTTTACCTTGACTTCTTTGTTAAGTCATGGATGATTTTTCATCGTTTTACAATTCCTCTTCCTTTCAGGAATATACTTTGATTGAGAGGCATCAAATATTTCTCGAAGCATTTGCCATTGTTCTTCAACTCTCCTACTCTTTTATAGAACATAGATTTTTTTATCCAGTCCACTCAGGCCACCTCCTTCCTCAGGCCTGTAGAGTTACTTTGCCTAAAACTGAAACTCACGTATGCAACTTTCTTTTCACTCTTTCAATCTGAATTTGAAACACTAGAATATTGTGGTCATCTTCCAAGAGGAAGACGACAAGACTGTCATGATGAGAAACAGAGCGAGGTGGATCTCATTGACAATGAGATCCTTGATTGGGGTTGTTGACCTGGACCTATCAGGGAACCCTGGCTGACAGATATAAATGGGACATTAGCATGATTGCTATTTGCCAATATTTTGGGGACTTCTGATTAAAAAAGAAGTATCATCAGGCGATTTAGAAACTCCTGAGTTCAGGGAACTGACTGTGGGTTGGCTGGTCACAGCCAGTGTGTTACTGTTGTATTTGATAACTGATTCCTAAGCTGGCTGGTCACGCAGACAGTGAATATGTTATATTTTAGTTCTCATTAGGGAACTTGTTTTTTTTGCCCCTGTATTTTACTGGATGTTGCAGCCTGTGTGTTACTCTTTTTGCTCTTTGAACAAGGACGATGATGGTTTTTGTGACAGACTTCGCCCTTGTACTATGGCTTGTAGTGTTTTCACCTTTGTGAGTGGTTAAGAAGTTTAAGAAAAGTTATTGCTGTTGCATTTGAAGTGAATGAGAAGTGATAATTTGTTTGAAACTTCTTTCAAAATGCCTGGGCTTAAGGCAGAAGCTCTAACAGCGTTTTGTTATTTCTGTTGATAACAATGGATTGTCTGGTGATCTAGAGATCGGGAGTGGAGTCAGGATGCGATCACATAAAGAATTGGTCCACCTCAGTGCTCTCACAAGTGAGCAAGCCATAATGCCAGAAGTAACCTCAAACCTGTGCAGGAAACTTGGATATCGTATTGAAATTAACAAAGATTAACAGCCACAAGGGTTTACCAACAACGAGGGTAAAAAATGAGGTCTGCAGATGCTGGAGATCACAGCTGAAAATGTGTTGCTGGTTAAAGCACAGCAGGTTAGGCAGCATCCAAGGAATAGGAAATTCGATGTTTCGGGCACAAGCCCTGATGAAGGGCTTGTGCCCGAAACGTCGAATTTCCTATTCCTTGGATGCTGCCTAACCTGCTGTGCTTTAACCAGCAACACATTTTCAGCTTTACCAACAACGATGATGACACACACTCAGGTAAGCATGATACTTTATGAATCAAATCAAGACCTTTTTGACACAGATTGTGTTTGGACTGAGCTCCTGTGAGTTAAAAAAAAGCAAAACAAAACATGTAAACAGGGGATACAGAAGGTCTTCTCAGTCGAGGGGTTGACCTTGAGCTGTCTGGTCAGAGCCCATGCAATGTGCACATATAAATAAACGGAGACTTGATGATGGGATACTTACCTCTGTGCAATTATTCCAAAGACCATTTATTAGTCCTTCTTTGTTACATAATACCAAATCTAAAGTAGCCAGTTCTCTGGTTGGCTCCATGACAAGTTGCTATGGGAAACAATCCCTTATACATTCAATGGACCTTGCTTTGAGCCTTCGCTTGCCATGTTGAATAATCTAATCAATGTTCATGTTCAAATCACCTATAATTACTTTTGAGACCTTCTCAATCCTTCATTATTGAAGAACATAGGAACATAAGAACTAGGAGCAGGAGTAGGCCATCTGGCCCTTCGAGCCTGCTACGCCATTCAATAAGACCGCGACTCATCTTTATAGACCTCAGCTCCACTTATCCACCCTCTCACCCTAACTCTTAATTCCTTTCCTGGTTTATACTATGCTAATCTTTGACAGTATTGTTTTGGAGCCTGAAAATTACTCCTAGCAAGGGGTCTCTTCCCTTATCTTTTATTTCCACCCTAGTGCCAATATCGTTTGTTACCACAGCCTTGATGCCATACTTATACAATGAAACAACTCCACCTCCTGCTCTTTCTTGTCTAACCTTTCAGAATACTGAGTACCCTTGGACATTTAACTCCCAGTTCTGAACTTCCTGTAACCATGATTCAGTAATCCCCACCAGGTGTACCTATTTGTCTGTATCTGTGTCATCAGCTCCTTGACTTTATTCCGAATACTGTATGTGTTTAGGTCAATAGACAATAGGTGCAGGAGTAGGCCATTCTGCCCTTCGATCATGGCTGATCATCCTTAATCAGTATCCTGTTACTGCCTTATCTCCATAACCCTTGATTCCACTATCCTTGAGAGCTCTAGCCAACTCTTTCCTAAATGAATCCAGAGACTGGGCCTCCACTGCCCACTGGGGCAGAGCATTCCACACAGCCACCACTCTCTGGGTGAAGAAGTTTCTCCTCATCTCTGTCCTAAATGGTCTACCCCGTATTTTTAAGCTGTGTCCTCTGTCATTTACTCCAACTTGCAACTCACATTTTGATCTTTTATGAATCCTTCTCTCACCATAATCATTAGAATGACCCTGCCTGTTTATCCTATTAGTCTTTACTGACTGCATACCTTATGACCTGTTGCATTGGATCCTAACCCTCTGCCTTAATGTATAAATCCATTTAAGTTGCACTAGGAACCATCCCCACCAGGATGCTGGTGCCCCTCTAGTTAAAATGCAACCTGTCTTTTTTGTACAGATCCCACCTAACTTGGAAGAGATACCAATCTACATATAGCCAAGCTCCCTCAACTCTCCATGCAGGACCTCATCATTCTTCCTTTCTATGTCTTTGGTACAAGTGTGTACCATGACATCTAGCTGTTTACCATCTCTCTTCAGTATGTCCTGACCACGCTTAGAGACATCCTTGACTCTGGCAACAGGGAGGCAACACATGTTTCGGTGTCTTGTTTGTGGCCATAGAAATGTCTGTCTGTGCCTCTAACTATTGAGTCGTTGACTACCACTGTTTACCTGCACTTCAACCTCCCCTGCTGGCACTGTTCTATCTACTGCTGTTGTCATCCCCAATCTGCAGTCCCCCTGAACAGTATCTAAAGTAGCTCACCTATTTGAGATGGGGACAGCCACAGGGGCCTCCTGCATTGCTTGTCCCTTGTGACCATTCTGTATCTATCTGCCTCAGCCTTGTGTATGGCTACCTCCCTGAAACAGATGTCTATGACCCTCTCGGCCTCCTACCTGCTCCCCCTGAGTGCCAGTTAATTTAAACAATCTGTTAAAAACTGTAGCTGTACACACTTCCTCCAAATGTAACCATCTAGGACAGTTGAACTCTCCCAGAGTTGTCAGATAGGAGAAAGTGAAGACTGCAGATGCTGGAGATCAGAGTCACTTTCTGACAGAGTTGCCAGATGCCACACGTAGAGCACCTGATGTCCCTTACCAGTTTTTTCACCTGGTTATGATTTAATCAAGAGAAGTGTCTATGTAAATCTCCCTTATTGTTTTGGCTTTAGCAAATAAAGCAGTTATTTGACCTATTTTCTCACTATCTCAGTTCTAAAAGGTCATCCCTTCACTTGGAGGCTGTGCCCTCAGGGCCTATGAATGACAACATTTTCCTTACGCTCACCCAGTCCAGGCCTCTTAATATTCTGTAGATTTCAATGAGATCTTCCCCCTCCTCCTTCTAAACAGCATTGATTATGGACCCAAAGTCCTCAATCACTGCACATGTGACATCTTCCTGTGTGCCAGCTATGGCTTCAACTGGAAAGAGTATGCCCCCAATACTCATTTGATTCCAATTTTGCTCAGGCTCCTTCATGCCATTCCTAATCAAATGCGACCCTGCTATCAAGGCCGTCACTTACTCCTCCCCTCTGGGTTTCAGCTCTTTTGACCATGTTTGAACCAAGGCTGTAATGAGGTCAGGAGCTAAGTGGCCTTGGCACAACCCAAACCAGGCATCAGTGAGTAGGTTAATGCTGCTTACACGTACTGCTTGATATCAATGCTGATGGCAATTTTCATTACTTTGCTGAAGATTGAGAGTAACTAATGGGGCGGTAGCTGGCCAAGTTGGCTTTGTCCTGCTTTTTGTGTGCAGATAAATGCATCTTTACTGTACGATCCAGTGGTTCCAGGTGTGACTTCACCACGGCAGCAAAACACCCCTGCTCTATACTTGAACCCTTTTGCTATGAATGCCAACTTATCTTTTTCCTTCTTTACGGCCTGCGTGCTTATCTTCAGCAACTGGTGCACAAAGACACAGACATCTCATTATACATTCCCTTCTCTCAATTTATAGCCACTCAGATAATAATGTGCCTTCCTGCTTTTGCTACGGAAGTGGATAACCTCACATTTATTGACATTATACTTCATCTGCCATGTATTTGCACACTCATTCAGCCTGTCCAAATCACGCTGCATTTGAATACGTTCCCAATCAAGTTTGTTCTTTCTATACAGTGAAACTCAAGGAAAGGCAGCAGCATATCCAAGTCAGAATTGATTAGGAAATAAATTTCAATGAAATGAGAAATTGAGAAGGGAACAAAAGTACATTTTACTGTAATTTTTTAGCTTCGGTTCAGTGGTTAAGAAGTTTAAGAAAAGTTATTGCTGTTGCATTTGAAGTGAATGAGAAGTGATAATTTGTTTGAAACTTCTTTCAAAATGCCTGGGCCTCAGGCAGAAGCTCTAACAGAGTTTTGTTATTTCTGTTGATAACAATGGACTGTCTGATGAGCTAGAGATTGGGGGTGGAGTCAGGATGCGATCACATTACGAATTGGTCCACCTCAGTGCTCTCACAAGTGAGCAAGCCATAATGCCAGAAGTAACCTCAAACCTGTGCAGGAAACTTGGATATCGTATTGAAATTAACAAAGGATTAACAGCTACAAGGGTTTACCAACAATGATGATGACACACACTCAGGTAAGGATGATACTTTATGACAGCGTTTTTGACAGAGTTTAGGAGCTACACAGCTTTGCATTGGAGTTTCTGCAATTTGAATTTGTTGATTATATTGACCTTGCATTTCTGGTGATGCTACTCAACATGGAACCATTCATTCGAATAGTTTACTGTTAGCACTCCAATCAACTTCAGGATCCAGATCTGCACATGGAAGGATATGCATTGCAATTGACAGACAGTGAAAAAGATGATTGGTGATCTGTCCGGTTTCACTTGAACTGGCCAACACACTCTGCTGGTTTGGTGGAGGGAGGGTGTGAATGGCACGGGTGAGGGCAGACACCCCCTCCCCCAGTGGAGACTGGTTAGTAATGCACTTGAAGGAGTTCCAATCAAGTTTGCTCATTGTATTCCCAAATCTCATTCAGGATTTACCGATGATGCTGTATTTGTGTTTAGAATTTTGACCTTTCATAGATAATTTGGTCAGTTACCCTTGTGAGAGAATGGAACTGAAGGTGTTGTTTTTCATTTTTAGTCGTTCAGTATCTGCTGAGTTTGTCAACAAAGATTCATTTGTTACTTTCCTATTCACCACTGCATTGTGCAAAGCCCTTTCATCAATTAAATCGCTATGAAATATCCCGTTATGATGCTCAAAATGCATAAAGTTAGTTTTCACACAACAAAGCTGTCAGCTGGAATATGTGCTCAGTTCTCTGGCGTGATACTTCACCAGGTGACTGTTTTGCCAACTAAGTCACAGAGAGTCTGCAGTTTGGAGCTTTATTAATATAAGTCAAATTAATTTTGATTTGTTAATGGTTGTATGTTTAAACCAAAACATAGGAGCAAATTGCTGCCAATGCTGGAATCAAAAAATATTCTGATGAAGAGTCACCTCGACTCAAACGTTAGCTTTGAGAGTGTGGTGCTGGAAAGGCACAGCAGGTCAGTCAGCATCAGAGCAGCAGGAGGATCAATGTTTCAGGCAAAAGCGTTGCGTGAGGAATGTTACCTTGCTGTCTCTCCACGGATGTCGCCTTGATTGATGCTCGAATATTAAGGAACAGATCATGTGCCAGCTGTATACCTGAAACCAGACGTCTTGCTTGTTGGCTTCTTAGGCTAATGTTTCACCATTTTGATACTTTTCAGGTGGCTGGCTACTGGTGCCTCAGTTGTAGCTTTCACTTTTGAAGGTGACTTGTGTAGTTACTGATTCCTGATGAAGAGCTCATGCTCGGAGCGTCAATTCCCCTGCTCCTTGGATGCTGCTTGACCTGCTGTGCTTTTACGACATAGAACATAGAAGATTACAGCGCAGTAGAGGTCCTTCATCCCTTGATGTTGCGCCAATCTGTCGAACCAATCTGAAGCCCATCTAAACTGCACTATTCTACTTTCACCCATTTGCCTATCCAATGACTATTTAAATGCCCTTAAAGTTGGCAAGTCTACTACTGTTGCAGGCAGTGCGTTCCATGTGCCTACTATTCTCTGAGTGAAGAAACTACCTCTGACATCTGTCCTACATCTATCACCCCTCAATATAAAGCTATGTCCTCTCAGGCCAGCCATCACCGTCCAAGGAAAAAGGCTATCACTGTCCACCCTGTCTAACCCTTTGATTGTCTTATATGTCTCAATTAAGTTGCCTCTCAAACTTCTTCTTGCTAATGAAAGCTGCCTCAAGTCCCTCAGCCTTTCCTCGTGAGACCTTCCCTCCATACTATGCAACATCCGAGTAAATCTCTTCCGAGCTATTTCCAAAGCTTCAACATCCTTCCCGAAGTTCATGGGAGAGGGGGAGAATGAGAAGGGAAAAGTGCGGGGAAAGGTTTTCACACAGAGGATGGTAGGTGCTTGGATCACGTTGCCAGTTGAAGCGCTGGAAGAAGGGACGTTTAAGGTTCACCTTATAGAACATAGAACATAAAAAGATACAGCGCAGTACAGGCCCTTTGCCCCTCGATGTTGCATCGATTCAAGCCCACCTGACCTACACCAGCCCACTATCCTCCATATGCCTATCCAATTCCTGTTTAAATGCCTATAAAGAGGGAGAGTCCAACACTGCTACTGGCAGGGCATTCCATGAACGCACGACTAGCTGAGTAAAGAATCTACCCCTAACATCTGTCCGATACCTACCACCCCTTAATTTAAAGCTATGCCCCCTCATAATATCTGACTCCATACATGGAAAAAGGTTCTCATGGTCAACCCTATCTAAATCCCTAATCATCTTGTACATCTCCAGCAAGTCACCCCTAAACTTTCTTTTCTCCAATGAAAACAGCCCCAAGTGCCTCGGCCTTTCCTCATACGATCGTCCTACCATACCAGGCAACATCCTGGTAAACCTCCTCTGCGCCCGTTCCAATGCCTCCACATCCTTCCTACAGTATGGCGACCAATACTGCACACAATACTCCAGATGCGGCCACACCAGAGTCTTATACAACTGCAACATGAATATACCTCGTAAGACACGTCTGCAAATTTACTAATCCATCCACCTATGTTATGCCTGCGTCTAAGTCATTTATAAAAATGACAAACAGCAGTGGTCCCAAAACAGACCCTTGTGGCACACCACTAGTAACCGGACTCCAGGCTGAATATTTTCCATCAACCACCACTCGCTGCCTCCTTTCAGAAAGCCAGTTTCTAAGCCAAACTGCTAAATCACCCTCAATTCCATGCCTCTGCATTTTCTCCAACAGCTTATCAAAGGCTCCAGGCGTCCTGCCTGTCCACCCCATTGAAAACAATAGCGTGCTTCTTTAGAATTCTTGATCGGTCACTCAGAATTTTGACACTCAGTTGAGTTTGATTCTGTCCAACTACATTCTTGCCCATAAAGCTGTAAGATTTCCTTTGATGACGCGCAGGCTGTGTCTTCAGACTCACCGTATAACTGAACGTACCCACTGTGAAAGCACCACTTCACCTGTGTGTGTTCCTCGCGCAGTTTCTGAAGGTTGCAGCGCAACGTGACTCAGCCGTATCAACGAAACCGGTGTCCACCTCCATTCTTACCGGTTTGCCGTTCAGTAAGGGAGCGACCGGGGCGTCGGCAGGTATCGCCAGTATCTGTAACCACAACACCTCATTGGTTTGTGCGTCAGGGCTTTTGTCTTCTTGCCCTTTTTGTACCATTTAGGATTTCTTCCTGTACTTTCGCTGCAGGTTATTGGTACTTTCACCCCCGAGCGCACCCACTTAGTATATTCTTTTTTAATGCTGCAGTTTCTGCACACAGCTTCTTTCTACCAGCAATTTGCTGCTGCCTGACATGTGTTTCCACAGCAGTGGCAGTTTTGTGTCTGCGTTGGTGCTTGTCCCTGGGCCACCATTTTGTGAACTCTCAGCCACCATTTTGTGAGGTGTTGACCTTCCTTGGCTGCGAGTTCCATCACGGTTGCCATTCCCAGCACTTTCATTTAAGTGTAGTCACCTTTGCGTCAGTAATCTCTTCTGGATCGCTTCACATCTTGCGGCAGGCTGCTACAAAAGGTAGAGTCTCGCGGGATCTGAGGTGAGCCGGCTAGCTGGATACAAAGCCAGCTCGGTCACAGAAGACAGAGAGTAGCGGTGGAAGCGCATTTTTCGGAAAGGGGATCAGTAACTAGTGGTATCCCGCAGGGCACAGTGCTAGGACCTTTGTTGTTACATAGAACATAGAAGGATACAGCGCAGTACAGGCCCTTCGGCCCTCGATGTTGCGCCGACCGAATCCTACCTAACCTATACTAGCCCAATAACTTCCAAATGCCTATCCAATGCCCGCTTAAATGACCATAAAGAAGGAGAGTTCACCACTGATACGGGCAGGGCATTCCATGAACTCACAACCCGCTGTGTGAAGAATCTACCCCTAACATCTGTCCTATACCTACCACCCCTTAATTTAAAGCTATGTCCCCTAGTAACACCTGACTCCATTAGCGGTAAAAGGTTCTTAGTATCTACCCTATCTAAACCCCTAATCATCTTATACACTTCTATCAGATCTCCCCTAAACCTTCTCTTCTCCAATGAGAACAGCCCCAAGTGCCTCAGCCTTTCCTCATAAGATTTTCCTACCATTCCAGGCAACATCCTGGTAAACCTCCTCTGCACTCGTTCTAAAGCTTCCACATCCTTCCTATAGTATGGCGACCAGAACTGCACACAATACTCCAGATGAGGCCGCACCAGAGTCTTATACAACTGCAACATGACCTCAGGACTCCGGAACTCAATTCCTCTGCCAATAAAGCCCAGTACACCATATGCCTTCCTCACAGCACTATTTACCTGGGTGGCAACTTTCAGAGATCTGTGTACATGGACACCAAGATCCCTCTGCTCATCCACACTACCAAGTAGCCTACCATTAGCCCAGTAATCCATCATCTTGTTATTCCTACCAAAGTGAACGACTTCGCACTTAGCTACATTGAATTCCATTTGCCACATTTCCGCCCAGCTCTGCAACTTATCTATATCCCGCTGTAACCTACCACTTCCTTCCTCACTATCCACAACTCCACCGACTTTTGTGTCATCCGCAAACTTGCTTACCCAGCTTTCAAGTCCTTCCTCTAGATCATTTATAAAGATAACAAAAAGCAATGGTCCCAAAACAGATCCTTGTGGTACACCGCTAGTAACTGCGCTCCAAGATGAACATAATCCATCAACTACTACCCTCTGTCTCCTTCCAGCCAGCCAATTCCTAATCCAAACCTCTAATGTATCCTCAATGCCATACCTCCGAAGTTTTAGCATTAGCCTACCATGGGGAACCTTATCGAACGCCTTACTAAAATCCATATACACAACATCTACTGCTTTACCCTCATCCACTTCCTTGGTCACCTTCTCAAAGAACTCAATAAGGTTTGTGAGGCACGACCTGCCCTTCACAAAACCATGCTGGCTATCCCTGATCACGTTATTCCTACCCAGATGTTCATAAATCTTATCCCTTACCATTCTCTCCAAGACTTTGCCCACCACTGAAGTCAGACTCACTGGCCTATAGTTGCTAGGGCTATCCCTACTCCCTTTCTTGAACAATGGGACCACATTCGCTATCCTCCAGTCCTCTGGTACTATTCCTGTTGACAACGATGACATAAAAATCCAGGCCAATGGCTCTGCTATCTCCTCCCTAGCTTCCCATAGGATCCTGGGGTAAATGCCATCAGGCCCAGGAGACTTATCTATATTCATCCTTTCCAATATTCCCAAAACCTCTTCCCTGCATATTTCCAGGGCATCCATTCTAATTATTTGTGATTCCATATTCACATCAGCAACAGTGTCCTGTTCCTGAGTGAATACTGATGAAAAGTACTGATTTAATGTCTCTCCAATCTCCTCCGCCTCCACACACAACTTCCCACTACTATCCTTGACTGGACCGATACCTACCCTAGTCATCCTTTTATTCTTGACATACCTATAGAAAGCCTTTGGGTTTTCCCTAATCCTACCAGCTAAAGACTTTTCATGTCCCCTTCTCGCTTTTCTTAACTCCCTCTTTAGCTCCTTCCTGGCTACCTTATAACTCTCAATCGCCCCTACTGAACCTTCACGCCTCATCTTTACATATGCCGCCTTCTTCCCTTTCACAAGGGACTCCAATTCCTTACTAAACCACGGCTGCCTCACAAGGCCCTTTACACCATGCCTGACTGGTACATACCTATCGAGGACACGCAGTAGCTGCTCCTTGAACACTCCCCACATCTCATTAGTGTTCTTCTCTTGAAGCCTGTTTTTCCAATCCACACATCCTAAGTCATGCCTCACTGCATCATAATTTCCCTGCCCCCAGCTATAGCTCTTGCCCTGCGGCACACGATTATCCCTCTCCATCACTAAAGTAAAAGTCACCGAGTTGTGGTCACTGTCCCCGAAGTGCTCACCTACCTCCAAGTCCAACACCTGGCCTGGTTCATTACCTAGAACCAAATCCAATATAGCCTCCCCTCTTGTTGGCCTGTCGACATATTGTGTCAGGAAACCCTCCTGCACACATTGTACAAACACCGACCCATCTAATGAACTCGAGCTATAGCTCTCCCAGTCAATATCTGGGAAGTTAAAGTCCCCCATAACAACCAC